>NC_136241.1:33197500-33492500 GCF_053564925.1 Oryzias latipes | reverse complement strand
GTTCCCCGAGGAAAATTAGCATTATCTGCTTAGGCCTCATGGGACTCCCTGAATGAGACTTTTCTTTGGCTCTGCATGAAAGCCAAAATATTCTTTGTTTTTGTTGTTGAGGCTTTGGAGCGTTGGCCGTTTTCTGAATGTGTCTGTTCCCTGCAGTGACGCCTTCATTCATAACAAAGTCAAAATAGAATGTTTTTTTCTAACTAAAGGACAAAACTTGTCTCGGGAGTAAACTCCAGTCATTACGGAGCTATTTCCGGACGGGAAGCCGGCCTGTTTTCCAGGCTGGGTCTCCGTCAGAACGTGGACGTGTGAACATGAGGTTGTGGTCTCGCCAGTGTCTGACTGAGGCTTCCAGCTCTCGACGCTCCTTCCACTCCTTCACGTGCGTTTACACGTGAGGCCGGCCCACCGCGCCGCTGTGAGATTTGGATGAGGAGCCGGAGAGCAGAAAAAACGACTTTCACATCTGTCCCACCCACTTTCTGCTCCCCCCGCGGCTGCCAAACGGACTGAGGACGCCCTGTTCCCACATCTGGAATTTCTATTCATGCGTGCTGCAGAAAAAGAGGAGCAAAGAGCTCCACAAATGATTTTAGACAGGACATGATCGCATCCGTGTCCCAGGGATCCGGTAGCAGGACGGGCTTTGATGAAACAATAAAAATTCATTTCCCGAACATCATCCCATAAAAATACATTACATTTAAACATTTATTTTCATGTGTGCTGCATTTACGTGACATTTTGTCAATATTTATCACAAATAAAAGCATGAGTGATTGGAAAGTAGTTTATTATAGATGCTAAATATAAATCAAAATTATTCATTTTTATATAAAATCTAAGAATCAAATTTAAAGTAAATCACAAATGTTAAATCTAAATGTTTTTTTAAATCCTAAACATAAACGTTCAAATCTAAATCAACTTTTAGTCTTATTGGTGATATTTATATTTAGCATGAAAAAGTATCACAGATAACGCTTTTATTTGCAATGAAAACTGACAAAATGTGACGTAAATGCACCACAGAATGCAAAGAAATGTCTAAATGTGATAAAATGATGAAGTACTTCCATTACATTCGCTGCCCTGTTGTATAAAGCAGAGCTGATTAAATTAATAAATTTCATATAATGATTTTTTATAAAGTAATTTCTGTTAATTTCCTACATAAAAACTGCTTTCAGTTTATTCATGTAAGAATCCCTCATTTTAATGATAAAAAAAAATCCACATTTATTCAATTTTAAAAAGTAGTTATGTGAATAAAAAAAAACTTTTTGGATGGCAATTTGTAAAACAATTCCAAAAGTACAGAATCAAAAAGATTTACAGTTTTGGCAGAGAGGGTCAGCCCTATAAATGTATTTTTAACAAACATTTTACTGCAGTTTGGTGTGGCACTGTGATTTATATCTCATTATTAGACTTCTCGTAACCTTTTAAACACACTGGTTGCCCAATATCGGCAGTCAGAGTGCGTGTTGTTAACACGTAGCGGCGTAACGTGATTGAAAGTCTGTGATTTGGTCCACAGAGGAGAGCTGAGGACATGGTGGGATCCAGCTGCTGAACACATGTTGCAGCAGTCTGCTGCTGGAAGAACGCCGCGGCCTCCAGACATAAATCAACTTTTTTTCTTCCTTCTTCTGTCTCCGTTCTTCACACGAACTACGGGCACACGTGCTGAGGGCGAGTCCTGTTTTCAATGAGAGAAACCCAAGTCTGTGGCAGAACCTTTGACCTCTCTACGTGCAACGGAAGAAAAAAAAAAAAGCTGTAGAATTTTGTTGTGAGTCGACCTATGATGCAACGACTGAACTAACATTTATAGTAAGTTTCCCCCACCCCAGGAGACCTTCTCCCTCCTTAAATATGTGCAGAACTCTGGAATTTGCTTTAGCAAACTCTGGTTTCCAACCACAGAAGAGAAAAGCTCTTGTAGATCATCTGAGGAAGCAGGCCGGACACTATGTGCAACGGTTACAACTTTCTGGAAGACTGAGGATCCTTTTGGCTTGATAAGAACATTATTCTAACTTATAACTTCTAGCAGATGTGTTAGACTCTTTAATTTGAAGGGAAAAAAAGGATTTATTTAAAATTAAAATGTAATTATTTATGGGTTTTTTTTGGCTTGATTAGCAAAAGGAAAAATCAAAGTTACGCAACTTGCTTTCAGGGGGGCATCAGAAACGGTCAAGGTTCTTCTGACAGTAGCTCAGTCCCTCAGGAATGCATGTTGTTACGTAACCGACCAGCTGAGAGAGAAAGTGGACTCGTGGCGTCGGTCTCTAAAGGTTGGATGAGAAGCCTTTGGGAAAAACAAAGATGCCACGAGACCGACCTGCTGCACACAGCGGCGAGCGTTTGCCTTCCAGGCCGGTCGCAGCCTGTCAGTTGATGCGGTGAACAAAAACGCATCAGAGGAACAGTCACAGAGCTGCAAGCTACCACCCTCCCCTCCCCTCCCCTCTGCCCCGCCACTTCAGAGGCTTCGACCAGACCGGGGAAATATTTTCAGGGCGGGGGGACTGAACCAACACCTTGGAAACCCAAAAATACGTGACAGACCACTCGCAATTTATGAAGTTTTAATGCCCTCCTTAGAACTTGGCCTTTTTCAGATGGCAGGCAGCTGACAGTAGAAGTATTTTGAGTTGTTTTTGATTTACCTAATAATAGAAAAAAAATGAGAATGAAAAGGACTTGGATCCATTCTCCGACAGTCACGTTCACAAACCCTCGTTGTCTGCCCGTGTGGTAAAAGAGGGAGTTTTTTGTTTTTGTTTTCAGGCAGACGTTATTCCAGCTCCATGAATCATCTCCGTAATCTCCCCGCTTACAGAGCCAAGGTCTGGTCCGGACACTCAAAATGTAGGAGTTTGCTTGAGTCTTGAATGCAATTTATCCTTTTTTTAAATCATTTCAGTTCAGATTTTGTCTGTTGGTATTTTAAATGGAATACAGTTAAGCAAATCTTGCTGTAATTATTCATATAAATGTAATTTCTAAACCTATAGTGTAGTTTTTGTGCCTTTCTGTTTGAACCGCAGCTTTACATAGTCCAGCTACACGTTGTTCTTCCAAGCAAACCCTTCAGGTGTTTTTTACAGGCTGTGTTTTCTATGGCATTTTCAAATATCCAACCCAAGTTCCACAGGGAGAGTGGGAAAGATTTGAAAGGAAACTCAACTTTAAGAGCTCCTCTGTGATAGGATCTTTCATACCTTTGCTCCTTTTTAGTACTCAGAACATCTGTTTGGTTTGAAGTGTATCCTTCCTAAGCATCCATCCATCCAAGCTGCTTATTTCAGGGTCACAGCGATGCTGGAGCCTACCCAGCTACCATGAGGCAAAGGTGGGGTTCACCTAAGGCAGGTCAGTCCAAAGCTGCCCAAACACTCAAAAATGCACGATCCAACCGTCTTAACCCTGAATCTTCACGAATGGGAAAGTTCTCGCTCATCAGAACCTACCTGGTCGTTGTGGATCTGGTTCCGGATGAACTTGAACCCTGGAATGCGTTTCGTGGAGCACACCACCCCGACGTCTTCTGAGTGTTTGCAGTCCGACACGCCGAAGCCGTTGGACTCGCACTGAGCCAGACTTTTTTCTGAGCCTGAGCAGTGAACATTGTCTAACCAGATGCGACCTGAAATGAAGAAATAAAATCACATATATTACCACATTTACAAGAAGTCCAATATATTTTCTTTTAATCCTTTTTCTTCACAGCACTCGGGATACATTTTAAAGGAATAAAACCATCAAGTTTGGTTTAAATCTAACCAGCAACTATTCAGTTAACTCTTTATCTGTTTAATGCATTATCTTACCTCCTTAGGTGATAACTACTCTGTGACCCCTAGAAGACTATATTGTGCGGGACTATCTAGTGGACTCGGACACATGCTTACTACTGTTTGACGTCACTTATTTTCCAAAGTAAAAACCTAACAGATCGAAACATTTTACAAAAAATAAGTGTTTTGAAGATGAAAACTTGAATTATCAAATATAAGTTTAAATACATTTTTTGAAACGAAAAATCGTTCAAATGCAGTGCATTGTGGTCTATGTTTGCCAATCTAATGATCATGATGACCACTAGTTTATTGCAGAGACTTCTGGGAAAATTCCAGCTACTGTATTTTGGAATTGTACATTAGGAAACCTAGAAAAGATGACAAACGCCCCAATGGGCTAAGTATGGTGGGAATTCAGACACAACGGCTGTGTCCGAATTTCCACCCAAACCCTTAAGTGGCCTTGTGCTAGAGTGTCTGCCTTGTGACTGGAAGGTCTAGAGTTCAAATCCAGCTAAAGACTCTTAAAATGGGACTATTTAGTGCAGCACTATGTAGTGCCCTTAATTTTAAAAGCAATTCAGACACCATGGTCACTACTTTTTTTTTTTTTAAACAGCAGACATGACGTCATCGATTTTTACGAAGCTAAAATGTAATTAATATGATTTGGGAGGATTATTTATGAGTCCTTCTGTCTTCGGAATATAAAAACATTGAGGATTTATTTAAAAATTACATTTAAATATATTTTTTTGGCAAAAATTGTTCCGACGCAATGCATTGTGGTCTACTATCACTGATCTAGTGAGCATCGATGCACACTGGTTTTTCGCAGAGACTTCTGGGAAATTTCTAGGGCACTGGATTTTGGAATTGTAGATTCGGACAGCTCTACAGAACGGCGAACGCAGTATGTAGTGCACTGTATAGTGAGTAGGGAAGGAATTCAGACACAACCAAGCTTATGTACACTGAGGGTCATTAACACAAATCAAGACAGCTGTGGAGGAATGACAGCCTAAACCGGGTGGGATTGAAAAGGGGCAAACTTGAAAACAGAGAATGATAAGAATCAAACAAATATCAGCAAAAATCCAGTCTAGACTATAATCCTCACAGGAGATCTCTTATGTAATGTCTTTGACACAATCGTGCTGAAAAACCACAAGTTGGCCGTACAAGAGCTGCCTTTTCACCTGTGAATGTGCGTCTCGTTCACCCCCCCCACCCCCCCACCCCCACCCCCCCGTCTGATGGGTGTGCCTTATTAGACATCTATCCTGGAGCTTTGAGCAATCATGCAAACATAAACTGACAAAAGTCACAGCCTATAACTCCGACGGCACCTCGTTACCCAATGAAAGACCATTGACTGAGGTGAGCTGAAGGCTCACGTCAAAGTCCATGTTAGAGAAACATTGCAGTTTAATGACGTTACATGAGAGTAAAAACCCACATTCATAAGCTTCAGAACTCGTTAGCTTCACTATTTTTATATTCAATCTAAGGGGAGGTTAAAAAAAATGTGTTCTTGTTGATGGTCTATTTTAAATATGATAAAATGATACTGACCGGACGACTGAACCGAAAATTTTAATGTCTAATATCTATCGTCTTTTCATCATAACTGTATTAGAGGAATATTTGATCAATTATAATTTACAGTGTCCCCTCGCTAAATTGGGGTTCACCTTTTTTTTGGTGCAATTTTGCATGTTTTTTTTTTTTTACGGTGCATTGTGTTCCGTGTCATGATTGGCTGTCAATCAGTGTGTGGTAGCGGGATGTTACAGCCTTAAAACATCTGTGGTCGTTCTTTGCAAACCGAGGTTACTTTTAGAGCCCAGCTCCCATGATAAACGAGGAAACACAAGCTGTTTCCATTGACTATGAAATTGCGTAAATTGGATTTGCGATAATAAATTCACTTAATGGAAACACAACAATTTCGGAAAAACTCTTTATCAAAAAAAAAAAAGAAGCATTTTTGCACTTGGAGGTGGTGGTTTTTTAGGCGTATCAAAATTAGCATATTTCCCACACTGTAATGGAAACACTTTTTTTCGAGTTAAATGAGTCACATGACCGACAAGCTGATGACGTTGCTCTTCTTGGTATGAACTTGCTGCCTTGGTCATTGCACAGCGGATCACACAGCGTCATGTGGAATTGTTGGATCCGCAGCTCCTCTGTAAAACCACCATTTCCCAAAATGGCTTCATCCGTAGCCCCTCCCACATGTAAGGAGCTCGCCGCTCCACGGCCTGAAGAAGACGCCGACGTCTCCTTTGATAGATGATGAGTGCTAGTGCCGTGGCAGAAATTTGAATGCATCTGCTGTCAATCAAAGTATTGTTTTTGAATGACTCATCGCGTGAGTTGTGTTTATACGCATTTATGATTCAATGGAAACGGTGTAATTGCCAAATTGTGTTTATTCGATATTTCTAGAATCTCAATTTTGCGCATATATATGTGATGGAAACGTGGCAACTTTTTAATCATGAAAACGTAATTATATCGTTAAGGTGTTGTTTTTTGATTGGCAGGTGGGTGGCCCAATCCTTTTTGGAATGTCAGTGAGGTGGGCGGGGTCTTATCAGAGATGATTGGTCTACCATGTTTAGGTCTATGAGCTCAGCTGGCTGAGGTGCTCAGACTGAGAGTCCTTGATCCAGCTTGATGGTTTGAAACCTGACCTGTGTCTCTCCTTCTGTTTGGCTTCTGTCCAATGAAGGTCACTTGGGTCCAAAGAAACAGAGCGTTATTATCAAATGAGTTTGGATAACAGTGTGTTGGGTGATGATAGTTTGCCGCTAACAGCCAGACAGTTTTTTTTTTTCCACGTGCCAGTTTTAAATTCCCACACACAGGAACACCCCGTAGGAAATGCTAGGGTTGGATTTATTCTTAGTTTCTAAATTTGTATGACTTCAGACTTTCACATGGATTCTCTCAAGCCCAAGTTTTTTCATAGAGTTTTCTATAAACATCCACCTAGACTGTGTAGTCACATCTCACTGACATCTGTTTCCAGTGGAGCCCCCCGAGATGGAAAAGCTACTCACGTGGACATCATGTGTTTTCTCTCTAACATAACTTTCAGACAAAGTGTGGCTAATGTCACGGCTGAAGCGGGTCATAGACTCTCCAGCAGGCAGGTCTGAATCAGCCGTCGCCATGGAAATCTCCAAGGAGCAGCTCATCATTCTGGCAGTCTCAACAAGCTTCCCAGGAACATGGCGATCATTCCAACAGAGTGACTGCATGTTAGACGGTCACGTAGCCTGTCTCTTGATTATCAGTCTTTAGGAACCCTGTTTTCCGGTGATAAAACAGCACACCAAAACGTTTCTTAAAGCTCATTTATCTTATCAAATCCAGGGTGGTGTTATAACGAGCTTTTAAAGGTTTTATGGGGGGCTTAACGAGACACCGTCACTTTAATGCTACTTTGCATGAGTCTGCAAAAAACTAACAGGACAGAAAATGTGTTCTTAAACTTTCTAAGCTTGGCTCAACAATAAACAATAATACAATTAATATGTTGATTGACATTTGATGGCAGCTTCTCAGTATCCTTGCTGGAAAAAGCTCCAAAGGGATGTCCTTGCAGTTGCTCCGCAGCTGCTTCTGCTGGATGAACAACACTGCCTTGTTTCTTTCATCACCACATAAATCCTAGAGCTGGAAAAGGACAACCCAGTTGTGGTTGTTTTACAGCCACAAGTCTTGTCTAATGGAAAAAGAACACACAAATAACAGGTTCCTATCAGAGCTTCTTTTCCCAACGATTCTCCTGCCCGGATTACAGAGTCTGTTCTGTTCCGACTAACCAAATTAAAGCTGTCTGCTGAAGTTTAGGAGCAGGAATTCCCCCGTAACACCTCATGACCATCTCCAATCACCTAAAAAGAGCTTTTAATGTCCACTCTGATCGTCTTTTGATCTAATTTCAAAGCATTCCCAGTAGTCTCTAAACAATGATTACGCTGTTTTTTAGCCAAAATAAAAAAAAAACAACTGTAGTTTTCGAGGACATAGAAATTCGCCTACCTAGAAGTTATGGCACAGAAGAAGCCCGCCCCTGCTTCCCATCATCCTTCTGTTTACTCTCTTCCCTCGCTAGCTTACAGCCCCTCACACCCCAAACCTAACATTACCGTTTGAGTCAGACGAGGAAAACAAAGGCGTTCGTGGATGTAGTTGTCTACAAGTGGATGCATCAGAACGGAGCGGACGTTTGTGGCTTAGTCACATCTACAAGCTTTTTTCAGACTGAATTTTTTTCTTCTGCTCCTGATTGACAACGATTTGAAATAACCAATACAGTATAGATCTTCATTTTTTTCTGTATACATATTTTCCATCCGAGCTCAGCCTCTTTCCCGAATGTTTACCCCCATCATTTAACGGGGTGGGAGGCGTGAATGGGATTAGAGGTTCTGGGGGACGGTTTGATTTGATTTGATCATGAGAAAAATGCCACGAGAACATGATTGAAACACCAAAAACACAGAGGGTCAATCTTTATTCTATCCTCTCTACCAACCATTTTCTTCCTTTATCTACTCCTTCTTCCTTTATGCTCTCCTCACCCATCCTTTCCACCAATCTCTACTTTCATGAAGGCCGTGTCACACAGTCGCTACGTACATCTTGAGCATTTTCCACATATGAAATTTCGGTCTTTGGTGATCCATAAACGTAATTCACAAGTGTTTTTTGCGTTTGTCAGTCTTCGATGTGTCAAGATGTCCGTCGAGGGTTTCGGCTGACGGGTCTTTCAATGAATTTTTTTTGAGCTGTTTTTGTCCGTTGAGAATTACGCAGTCTTTTTGTAATTTAGCCTAGTTTACACGCAACCATTACGTAAATCTTATGCAATGTCTAATGAACTTTTTACACATGTACCACCGATGTATAACTTTTATGTTGCGTATGCGGTGCACAAATCCCATTCAAATGACGTAATTGACGCATGAATCAATAATGAATTGCATATAAACAGCACAATAATCATGCACAGTTCATGTTCTACGTTGATTCACATGTTATTCTTGTGGTTTCGTAATTCTTCTGTGGTTTTAACATTGTTTCTTCATGAAACATCTGTGAAAATTTTACATAAAGCCCACGACTTTTCTCGCTTTTCCCCGTTCATTCACGTCTGACCAATTTTAATCCGTGCAATATGCGAAAGATGTCCATAGTGGCTGTGTGACATGGTTGGAGCAAAGACCTAAGATGGAAACAACACCGACATCCGCCCCCATTTACTGCTCTTTGTGTTCCCTGATCTTTGATACTGAGATCTACAATCAGATTAAAAGTGTAATTTCTTCACATTTGATGTGATGAGCTGTTTGTGGAGAACTTGAGGGATGCACACTAACTGAATCACCTCTAGCAGCTCATATGCATCAACCGTCACTGGAGCATCTCACCAATGTTCTTACAGCCCCGGAGAAACCCATACAGGACGGTAAACACAGCAAAAAAAAGAAGAAGAAGAAGGAGGAGGAGGAGGAGAGATTCCATGTGTGCGAGTCATTCAGTGTAAGGTTTCCCTCCCCTGAACCCACCGGGGTGTTTTAGCTACGCCTGATGAGAAAAACACTCTTTGAGGGAATTGTCCATCAGACGGAGGGGAAATCTGCGACTCGTTCAAGGATTTCCATGAAACTCAAGGAAACAAAGGAAGAGTCTGTAGTAGATGGTTAGGAATTGAGTTTTTCATTCAGTGACGTGAACTTAAAGGCCGTGTCAAACAGTCACTACGTACATTTTGGGCATAGATGAAAATCTTCATACGTGAACATATGTGGAAAAAGTGAGAAAAGTTGTGGTCTTTATGTGAAATTTTCACAGATGTATCACAAATGAACCACGTTAAAACCATGAAAGAAGTGCAAATAAAAAACCAAAACCAGATTAGTCTTACCTTCGCCTTTTCCGTACTTGGCTGAGGGATACCAGGCCTGGGCATCCATGTAGCCCAGCTCTCTGCACACCACATGCGCAGCGTAGAGGGAGAAGTCGTCATCACACACCGTGCCCCACTCTCCATTGTAGAGAACCTCCACCCGACCCTCGTAATGCTTCCTCTTCTCTCCAGCAAGACGCAGCTGGATTACAGGGGGGGCGGAGTTCGACCGAGCACCGCGAAGCACCAGGATGCACAGAAGGCCGGACAGGAGGCAGCAGGTACCCAGGGGCCCCGACATGATGCAGAACAGTGGGGACTGATGAACTACAAGGAGACAAACAGACGATGATGTCAGCCCTCCGAGCCCGCAGCAGAATCCTGGACTGAAGGACCAGATCGTTTTTGCAATTCTGCACCTTTGAGTAAATCATATCACGCCAGCCACAAACTCAGAAACACGAACATATTAGGAATGTGGGCGTGGTTAGCAAAAATAAAAACAACCTCTGTTGCCAAGGAAATTACAAAGTTTACTTTTGCTGATTCTTCCAAAAACTACATAGACTTGTTTGTCACCGTCAGGAGACCAAAAATTCTAAATGTTGCTATGGAGATAAAACTAACAGAAAGCCGCCATTTTGAAAAACAAAAAGGTTTTTCCCCCCTTGACTTTGTCAGGTGCAGCTAGGACCAGTGAGGGGAGGGGTGGGTAGCGCCTGGTAAAGTTGGGTTGGATGTCATGACCTCTGAACTGCTCTGTGAAAAACTCGCAGCAGAACTTCAGAAGTTCAGCATACTGACAAAACACGGAACAGGTTAGACTTCTAATAGAAGAGAAACGGATAAACGGTCGATATTGAGCCAAAAGTGGAGGTTAGCAGATGTCTGGCGTTCTCTGACACTAATGAAGAGCAAATGTGAGCTCCTGCATACATGTCAGTCATGTGCTGTCAGTGCCTTCAGGCTGAACTGAACTCTCTGAACTGTAATCCCAGCCTACCACGACGTGTCAGCAGAGAAAACAAAAGTCCTGTGGGAGGAAAGGAGCATCAGCCAAAGTATGGAGACCTCCTCATCCTCCTGGCAGTGTGGAATGAGGGGGAAGCTGACGTCATCCTGACAGTCCGGCAGACTGCAGAGGCTTGAATAAACAGCCCCGAGAACAAGGTCAATAAACCGTCAGGCTGTGTGAAGCCTCACTGGGAGTTTGAGGGAGACTCAGCTTCCCAGGACATCCTGTGGTCCCTTCATCGCTACGATCATTTATTCAACTCACAGAGACAACCTGTTGGCTGGAAACACAATGGCCAACATAACTTTCTAATGCATTTTATAAAACAAGAACAGCACAACCTGCAACCCACAATCCAATGCATACACTTGGATTTATAAGGGAACACTGTCAGTGGAGGTAGAGATTGTACTCCGAGGGCTGCTGATAATGATGAACATTATATTATATTATAAACAAGTTAATTACCCAATTTTTCATCACTGATGTTCATATTTTGACATATGTTTTAATTCATAAGACCACCAGAGATAAAATGTATATATATTATTATTATTATTATAATTTTAAATCCATCAAAACTACAATTCCCAGAACCCCCTCCATCACACTGAAAATTCCTAAATGTCCTTTGAGGACACCAAGAGCAGTTCATTCAGTAGGATGCAGGTTGAGACATATTCAGGTTTAGAAATGTCTCTACAGAAGACAAATGCATTCCTGGTCAGGGGGATTTTTTTAACCAAATATTTTTGCAAAACTTGCAACGAACAAGTTTTGCAATGAAAGTTTTATTTTTATTGGAAGAAAAAAAGAGTTGAGTGTCCAAACTGAGTGAACAGATGTTTTAAAACATCTGTAGGTCTAAGCTCTTAGGATTCATTCAGGTTTTTCTGAGCTTCAGTCCACTTCAGTCCACTTTGGTCCAGCCCGGTTCAGGTGTAGTGGACCGCAGCATCAGCCCCGCTCTTTTAACGGAAGGTAAACTCATCAGAAAGCATCTAAGTTTTAAAGCTTAACGTGCGCGTGCGCATCCACTTGTCGGTGTGACCGTCACAAAAAAGCTGAAAACTCACTGTGACAGAGACGAAGTCGGCGCTCTTCCACCCGGGAATCGAACCCTCCGAACAGACGAGCAGGATGGAGCGGGACGCTGCAGCTCTTTGTCCTTAAGTACTTCAGCGGGCTCCAGGGGGGCTCCGGGGGGCTCCCCCTCACAGCTGGCCACGCGCACCCCGCCCATTCCCCGGCACACGGAACAGCCAATGAAAAGCCGCCTCAGCATCCTGGCCCCGCCCCTTGGTTACAAAACACAGGAGTGGTGATTGGCGAATGGGACATCCCTGCAGCCTCGTGCTCACAAAACTGAGAATCAGCTGATTTAACATCTGATCGGGACATTTGATTGAAACTAATTTATTTCAATCATTTAACAACAAAAGAAGACAAACAAAAGGAAAATGTTCTATCTATCTATCTATCTATCTATCTATCTATCTATCTATCTATCTATCTATCTATCTATCTATATCTATATATGTATACAACGTATTAAGAATAATTAGACATGAATTGATTAAAAAAAAGGAAAATTATAAAGTAAAAGAGGATATAAAAAGACACACTCATATACTATATGTATACATATCCATACATATACGTATGTAAACATGCAAATTATAATTACTGTTAATCAGAGACATATTAGTACTAATACATACAATATATTACACATTGAATCCATTAAATAGTAGGTTTGTCAATAGCAAGCAAATTTATATGATCTCTCCCTGATTGTTTTAGTTTATTTGCTCCTTTTTGTGTAGAAAGATGTTAATTAGGATTTTGGACGTGGATCAATCGATCCTAAAAACGTCATAGATAATGTCACTTTATCTTGTCTGACTGATCCGGTAAAACAGCCGTGGACAGATGATGACACCATCCAACCCTGCAGCCAATGAAGGAGTGACAAAATTGTTTATTATACAATGACTGGTATGAAGCCCACTGAGACGACTATTGTTGTGACTCTGGGCTCTATAAATAAGATTTTATTGAACTGAATTGAACAAATAAAACTGCATCACTTTCTTCAGAGAGGACAGATCCTTAGACTCTGTTTAAGAAAAAACAATGTTATTTTGTGATTCTGCAGTTTTGTAGCATGCAGTTCACAGAAACACAAAAATAACAAACCGTGAAGGAAACTTAACCCCTTAATGATTCAAAAACTCAAGAATAAAAGTAATCCTGGAATTCAAACCCCCCCCATCTTTGAGTATTGTGAAAATAAAATTACCAAATAAAATCATTTTCCTTTTTCTAAGTTACAAATCCCATTAATTAAACATGGTCAACAATGAGAACGCATTATAAAGGAGTCCCATCACAGTAAAAAGGCTCCATAACACTGTTTTTTCATGTCCTTCTGCACATGGTCTGCATGAAAATGTGGGATCATTTTGCATTTTTTCTGATCATTGTCTGTTAGCTGCTGTAACAAGCAGAAACTTGCCGTGGACTGGCAGCTGCTGTGCTAAAGCAGAAGCTCTTCGGATAAAAACCGGCCTTCACAGAGCCAGGATCAGTGCAACTCCAAATATTTAGGAAAAACCTCAAGGAAGTCTAGCAGCTTTGGGTCCAAATATAAAGAAATGATGTGATCGTTTTGTATCTAAAGGACAGCCGCTTTGTGTTCCTTACAGACTTTCAGTCTGGACACATATATGGAGTTTTTGTAAACAGAAATGACCACAGCCATCTTCTTTCATTTATTTTGTGCGTTCTGTCTCATATTTGAGTCCAGAACCATTCCAGAAAAAAAGCTACTATGATGGGAAGAACAAAGAAACATAACAGAAACAACCGACTTTAAATATTATCTGATTAATAGCAATTTAAATGCAATTAAAGCCATGAGCGCAGTTGCAAGGTCCTGGTCCTGGTCAGTGCTGTATGTGGTAAATTCATTAAAAAAACAGTTTCCAAATTGCAGCTATTGATTTTATCTCCATAGCAACCATTTCATATTTTAAATACCTGGGGGTGACAAACAGGTCTATGTAGTTTTTAGAAGAATTGGCCAAAGTACAATTTTAGATTTCCTTAGCAACTGAGGTTCCTATTATGTTTATGTCATATGTCACATCGCTTCATTCAGCTTGATCCAACGATTCGTTTTAAATTTTCTGAATATTCTGGAAAAAAATATTGGGAAATACGGGAAACCCACATATGCGGGCTCGCCACGCTAACGCTGTTTAAAATCTACAAACTTTAAAACCAATATTTTTCCCCCCAAACATCTTCCCAATGATGCTCGAGGAGTCAGTAGGCGATAAATCAAATCCCTGGGAAGGAGTTTGATTTTGTAATTTTTGTAGCTGGTTCCAAATTTGTTTTTTTGAATTCAAGATGGCGGCCTCTTCCCGAGATCAAAGGTTAACGAAACTTGGGTTGAAGTTTTAGACATAAGGTCGTGTCACACAGCCACTACATATATTTTTCGCATGCACCTAGATTTCGCATAACCTAGAATCACGCATTGGTCATGCGTGATTCTAGGTTAAATTTTCACAAATGTATCACGAATGAACCACGTTAAAACCACGTTGGAAGTACGAGTAAACCACCAAAGAACACATAAATCATCGTAAAACATGAACCCCGCGCGATTATTGCGCTGTTTATATGCAATTCATTAGCGATTCCTGCGTCAGTTACGTAATTTGAAATGAATAACTGTGGTACTTGCATGAAAAGTCTGGTAGACATACGTGGAAAGCCACACCTTTGAGCACGGATCTCACACAGTTGCTTAAGATTTCTGTAATAATTGCATATAAACTACGTAAAATACGCGTAAATCTTTGAACAAAGAAACACTTATGAATGACGTATGTCACACGTGGATCACAAAAGACCAAAATTTCATAAATGCGGCAAATATACATCATGGCTGTGTGACACGGCCTTAAATCTAGTGGTGTTTGCGCCGCTTTTCTCTGCTTCAGAATCTGCTGGAAGGACAGTTAAAAGTTACAGGATGTTATAGAACAATTGTTATTTAGTTAATCAATCGTAAAGACAAAACTGGTCGCTTGAGGGTGTTTATGTGAGGTTTGAGTAACACACATGTTGAAACCGAATCCGTTGTAACCATTTATTTAGACATACACAAAATAACATCCAAGTTTACTTCTTAGTTTGGAAAATATTTGCACGGCACCTCCTAACGTATGTCTCATATAAAATATAGAGCATAAATGTACTGCAATAGAATGAATATCTGCTGTAGAGGGAATTTTCAAGCCAACGTCACGCCAACAGGACGAGATGTCACAATAAAACCAGTTCTGACATTTGGCATCTGATTGTGCTGAATTAGGATTTTCATACAAAAATAATGCAAACATGTGCTCCTTCAAGTTCAGACCAGAAAACATCGATATAAGTAAAGGAAATGTCATTATATCACCATAACGCTTCATAAAAACGCAGGAATACCAGCACAGGTAAAGCCGTAAAACTGCAAACCAAAATTCACTACGTGTGGCACTTCATCCAGCAACACGGCCCGGGTCCCAAAGTTCAAAGCAAAACGAAATAAAATCCACCAATATTTACATTATAATATGCAACTTCTGAATCTGGTTCATTGAAAAAGAAATATTGGCACATGGTTTTATATCACTGCATTATAAAAAAACAAATATTTCACTGCTTCATATTCTCCAAATATTCTGATACAAGTCATTGTAAACGGCTGTTTTCACGTTTGTGACTTAAGGGTTACACTTTTCATAGTCTGGACTTTATTCCTGCAATTTTACCAGTTCTCCTGTAAAATGGACTAAATCAATATTTAAGAAAAAAACCCCACCTGATTAATTAAAATGAAAACAGACTTTATAGAATAACCAAGAAGCAAATTCCTCTTCATTTAGTTTAGGCACTCTGTATAAATATTTGTCTTTTGTGCGGCATTTCACTGATGCATTTCCTGCTGGCTGTGGTTACTACAGACGTGGGATCTTAAACTCAAACCAAAACAGTAAAATCGATTTTATAATCCCAAGGGAGATTTTACAGAGAAGCTGAAAAAATAAAGATGAACATAAAGTCACACAGTTCTCTTTCAAACTGATCAAGTTCTCTTGATGCTGCTGCTGCTGTGCTTTGAAGGAACGATGCGTCGTTTTTTCCTTAATCAGTGACCAAAGCGACTGATTAAAGATTTCTTAATCTGTTCCCATCTTGGCGATGAGTTCGTCGCAGATTTTACTGAGCTCCTCGATCTCTTGGTTCTGAGAGAAACACAAAAAAAAGGTGGTGAGAAAAATATTTTATTTTAATTCAAATAGATTTGAACCAAATCAGGGGTCTGCAACCTGATGCACTGGAGCTGTATGTAGCCCTTGTACCCCTCCATTGTAGCTCTATTACCCCTCCATTGTAGCTCTATTACCCCCCCAATGTAGCTCTATTAACCATCCATGTAGGTCTTTTACCCCTCCATTGTAACTTTTATACCCCTCCATTGTAACTTTTATACCCCTCCATTGTAGCTCTATTACCCCTCCATTGTAGCTCTATTACCCCCCCAATGTAGCTCTATTAACCATCCATGTAGGTCTTTTACCCCTCCATTGTAACTTTTATACCCCTCCGTTGTAGCTCTATTACCTCTGAATTGTAGCTCTTTTGCCACTGCAATGTAGCTCTATTAACCCTCAGTTGTACCTCTATTACCCCTCCATTGTAGCTCTTTGGTTGAAGAAAAATAAAATCTTTTTGTCTGAGATGCAACAAGAAAAATAAATAAACTGTACTTTTTACATTTTTTTGTCACTGTTGGCATCACACTTTGATCCTTTATTGTACAGGATGTCTTATTTTGAAAGGAAGACATGTAGACCTTTCAAAAGTTATGAACTATTTCACATTTAGAAGAAAAGTCCCTTTTTTCTTTATGTCTATGTTTTATTTATGCCCAAAAACAACAGTTCCTTTATATTTATCATGAAAGTAACAATAACATAAATACTAATCAGTGTCTTATTTTTTGTCAGGGTTAAGCGAGACTCTGTTGCTCCTACTGGGTTGTAGTCGGTGAAAAGTCGACCCGATTGGATCTTTAGGGGATGAAGGTTGCAGACCCCTGAACTATAGTAACCTAAACATCGCCCTCTAGTGGTTATTTGACTGCTCTGCTGACCATGAAAGACCAAAGATGTCAAATAAATGAAAATACCAAATTCATGTCATTTAAAAAATACATGTAATCATATGATGGTCTGGTGTTTTATCTATTAAACCCATTAAAGTCAGTGGGCGGGGCTAACTCAAATCCAGTCTTTTCTATTGCTCTGGCCTGAAGTCTCTGGATGTGACGGCTACAGTGATCTTTAGGAGCTTTCTAGCAACCTTGTCAGACATTTTGAGCTTGTAAACTATGTGGAAACAGAATCCTCTGAGCCCCAGTTAGTAGAATAACGTTAGAGAGATTATTTGAAGTTATTGGAATAATTTTAGAAGTTTCTGACATAAATATTACATTTTCACCGCTTTCTGATCCTTAAGACACGATCAGGGTGTTTCTCTGGAATTGATTTTCTTTCCCTTAATGGAGAAAGTAACCAATCAGGTGCTAGGTGGACCATAAACCTTTAATAGTGAAATGACTAAATGTATTTAAAGCATGCAATCAATGTATTTAATGAATGACGCATCGATTTAATTAATTAACCTGTTTAAAATAAATGTTACTACTATGGTTTCTAAACTGGTATTAACTACATTTATCTTTCCCTTAGAATAAAACAGCAGATCTTTAAAATTCTGAACGGTTTTCTATTTGATTACCTTTTGAAGGACAGCTTTTTCGAGTGACTCCACCTTCATTTGCTCCTTTCTGAGACTTGCACTGAGTGCGACACTCTCAGCGTTGGCCTTGGTGCGTATCTGGGCCATCTCCTCGATTGCTCTGTCCGAGGGGAAAAAATGATGAATCGGATTCGGCCAAAGTTTACAAAAGTCTCTGGAAAAAGAGACGCGTACTTATCAAATTTCTCCTCGGCGTGAATTTTAAGGGTTTGGTATCGCTGCTCCTCCTGCCTGACGCGCATCAGGTAGTCCTGTGCACACTTTTTCAGCACCTCCTCATTCTGGAGAAACGGGTAGAAAGAACACCTGAGGGTCGGGCCGACCGCATCCGGCTGCACAGTGTCCCGCGAGGCTGATACTCACCTTCTTATAGCCTTCTAAGACTTCTTTCATGTTCTCGTACCTCCGGAAGAGGTCGGCGAAGGAGCGCTCCACCGAGCTGAGGTCGGCCACCGCCTGGTCGCGCTCCATCGTCAACTGTCTGACCGACCTTGTGCACGAGAGGCTCTTCTGCTGCTGCTCGTCCTCTGAAAAATGAATCATGGAGCTTAAAGCTGGCGGCAAACACAAAAATGGGATGTGATTTTTAAAGGGACTGGACAAAAAAAAGAAATATCCCCAAAAATCCAGGAAAATATCTGACATAAGTTTAGACATTCAAACGTTTTTCCAGTTATTTGACGTAAAAGGCCTTTAATATCCTTAACAACTGAACTTTCAACATGACATAAAACTAAAAGTCCCACCCTGATCATCTTTTGTTCTATTGTCACAGCAATCCCAGTGGCATTTTAATTTTAATTATTCTGTTTTTAGTCTATTTAAAAAAAAAAACAAAAAAAAAAACAACTGTAAATTTTTAGGTCATAGTTTCTTCAGAGCGTCAGGAGTTCATTAGAAATAAGCCTCTTAGTTGTGTCTGCTCCTAACTCGCAACGATTTGAATAAAAGAATACTCAGAAATGTAATTTAAAGCTTAATTTGTCCTCCATCATCAGAAAAAGGACACAAGAAGATGAAGAGCACAATTTTCATCAGAAGTGGGTCTTTAAAGCAACATTAGGACTTGCAGCTACAGTCATGAAATGCAGCTGACAAACAACTTTCGTAACGTACTATTTAATCTAGGACTCCAATTAATTTAGCTGGTTTCTGAATGGCAAAAATATATTTTTTTGAATGAAATTGGAAGTAAATGCAGGCATTAAGGGGTTAAATCCTTTGTTTGAAGTCCCACTCAGATGAAAATGGTGTTTTCAACATATTTTTGCAGCATTTTCATCATGAAGGAGGACATTTATAAAGAAAATTAAGACTTAAACTACATTTGTCAGCATTTCTTTATTGTTGTAACTCAGGAGCTGACGAAAATTCTTAGTCAGAAGCTCCCCGCTCCGCTCCATTCTGATGCATCCACTGTCAGACAAATAGATCCATGAACGTCTTTGTTTTCTGAGCTGGAATCTGGATCTAAACTGTACAGCTGGATAGATCTCATATTGCTGCCATTTTTGTTGCACCGCTAAGGTTTGGGGTATGAGGGGCTGTGAGCTAGTGGGAGAGTGTGTAAACAAATGGATAATGGGAAGTGGGGAAAGGTTTGCTCAACACAAATACCCTAAACGCCTGCCGTTCTGCAGAAACTATGCCCTAGACGACGAAGTTTTTTTTTTTTAAATTTTGGCTAAACACTGCACAATCATAATTAAAAGACCACTGGGAATGCTTTGAAGATAGTTTAGAGGATGATGGGAGGGGGCCTGTCAAAAACCCAACACTAGGGGGCAGCAGTGACTCACCGATCATCTGAGCAACCGTCTTCTCATAAGCTGCAACTATTTTCCTGTCAAAACAGAGAACAGCCCAGAATTCGATTAGTTTTTTTTTTTTTAAATAGAGTTTTTTTTTCTGGAAATAAGAAGCCGTACCTCATTTCCATCACCTCCGCTCTGCTCTCCTCGTACTTTTTCTTCCACTCATTGACCTCCATCTCCTTTGTGATGATCTATGTTGAAAAGAACAGAGGGATCATTTGACAGCAGCCGATCCCACATTTTAAGGTAGAAACGCTTCATGACTCCATGTCTGCGTGAGCGTCGTGCCTCCTCTCTGATCAAGGTGAGCACCGCCGCCTTGTCCATCTCGCCCAGGTGGACCTCGTCCAGCGGCCGCGGCGCCGCGTCCAGGAACTCAACGCTGTGCTTTTTGCCCGTTTGGTTCACGGATGCCTTGCTCTGCGGAGGACAAGGGGGAGACTGTTGTGTGGCTCAAAGCAGGACCGGTCATGAGAGTTTCTCTGTCTGACGACAGCCAGGAGGGGCAGAAAGTTCTGGTCCTGCTGAAATATTCATCTGGTTACTTCTCAACACTTACTATATCCTCTTTCAAGCTGAAGGTGTGCTTCTCTTCCAGGTGCTCTTCCACCTTGAATTCCAAACCTGTGAGCAGATGTTTGAGTAGCTCAGTGATGAAAGTAAACGGATTGACTTTTACCCCTCCCCCCCCACCATCTTGCTGATAAAAGTTCTGATTTTTGAAGATAATTTACAGATTACCTTTAAATTGTTATAATTGTCTTGTTTTTTTAATCTGACTGCGTTTTCCCCACATTTCCTTTTCTATGTTCAGTGGATAAATCTTCAATCTTTTTTTCTATCGAACCTGTCATTTATTGATCATTTTTATTCCCAGAGGAATCTTCGGTGAAGGGACGTACCATCCCGAGCAGGCGTGTCATCGGATGGTCGTTTTACCATCGGTGCATCCTTCACTTTGGTTTCTTCCGTCTCCTTCCGACTCTCTGCCGGCGCTCCGATCATGCAGGTGGACGCCAGCTTTTCCTCGTCGGTGGCGTGATGAACTCGCTGCGTGATTTCTGGAGTCTGAAGCACCACTTCCTGGTCCTCCTGGTGTCAACAGAGAGATGTGGCACTTTTTACAGCTATGATAAAGATTTCAGCAGCAGGAAATGAATACAACCGTGCCACGGTACTAGTGAATACGCAATTCTGATTCATTATGAATTAATGACAGAAATAGTTTGTTAGTTGATCAACATTTTATGATCAGAGCTCATGGTGGATATTTCTTCGATCAAAGCGATCTAGGAATTGACTTGTGGGCTTTGTTCCTTTGAAACAAACTTTTTCTTCATCATCTGGACAAAAGCAAGCGCTAAGAGGTGAACTCTCCCTCTGAAATGATGTTTTGGATCACAACCTTTAGCATATTAACCATTTTCCTCGCAGGCGACGAGTCCTATTGACCTATTGAGAACTACTCAGAGTAAATGAGAATTGGACCCCTCCCCCCTTGTGTTCCTAATAGGTAAAAAATCTGAATTCCCAAAGACTTTTATTTAGAAATGTTCTTCAGAATAACCAGTCTTGCTCTACTTCCTTTTACTAACATGTTCTTACTAATCCAATTTTTTTCCTTAATGTTTCTGATGGATTCCTTCGTCTCCTAAACCCGTTTTGTCCCTTTCAGGGCTGCTGGAGCCTATGCTGGCCACTCGAGTGCGAAGGCAGGGGACATCCTGGACAGGTCGCCAGTCTGTCGCAGGGCCACAATAAAACACCCACGCACACTCACTTTCACACCTATGGACAATTTTGAGTGACCAATTAACCTATGAAGCATGTTTTTGCCTGTTTACCTGGAGAAAACCCACACGTGCACAAGGAGAACATGCAAAGTCCACACAGAAAGTTCCCTCACTGGTGTTCTTTCTGTTTCTGGTCCCCGGTCCGGGACTTGAACCAGGGCCTTCTTGCTGTGAGGCAAGAGCGCCAGAGTGCAGCCCATGTAATGCAAGAAATTCAATAAACAAACGGACTAATCAGAGGCCTCAATAAAAGTAGGCCTCGCGTCAAACCTTCAAAGCGTTTTATTGACTGATTCTCCCGAGCCCGCTTTCAACGGGCTCACTCCTAATTGGAGAGACTGGTTGCCATAGAAATGTAGACGGACCAATCAAAGGGGCGATGGACATATCGCGGGAAAAAAGGCGGCTGAATTGACTTCATTTGGTTGGAACCGAAAGAGCCATTTTCTATGGATGACGCCACCCGCGATCCGTCCAGATATGTTATACAGTCAATGATGAGAGCTGGACTAAGTGACCCCCCCCGTGTTCCAAACAGGAAGTGCCAAATTCCCATAGACTTCTCAAGAGAAATAAACAACAAATACTCAATAGTTCAGGTTATCCAAGTTATAAACTGACCAATCAGATGCCTCAATAAAAGTAGGTGGAGCCTTTTGGCCCCCACCTCTAACATTAAAAAACATTACACAGATTATGTGTAGCCCACTTAAAGTGGTTGGTGCAACAAGATGCCTTCCGATTAGTGGGAATAATTGCCATAGAATTATTGACTCAGACCGATTCAGACCAAACCCGGCTTACTGACAACGTCTGGTTCCAACATGGCGGCGTCTGTATCACCAAAAAAACAAAAAACAAAGTCGACCTTATTTGGTTGGAGCCTAAGGCAATTAGGAACATACAGTCAATGGTCCTCAGATACCGGCTGCAGCAGAGCGAGGTCGGTGCAGGCTCAGTAGCAGTTACCATGACAACACATCACACCACCTATCAAGAAGTCTGGTTCTTGTTAAAAAAATCAATTTAAACGTTAAAAATGACTAAATTAAAGTACTTTTAATTCATTTCCTATGCATTTCTTTCATAAGTGACCGTGGTATAAGGGGGATAATACCCTACCAGGTGTCCATTATCAGAAAGGACAATGAGTGAAGCAGAGGATGGTTCACGCCGCTGCGTCGTCCATTGATCCCTGACAATGGACGACTCGTTTGGCGTTATCCTTTAAATAAACTACAGACTGCAGTTATAGACGAGGAAAGGACGTGTAGTGTTTGGAATGGTGTGTGGAGGTCTTTCTACAGCACATGAAAGGTAATAACCTGGGACAGGACTGATCGCTGACTGCAGAGTCACAGTTCTGCCCACATGCCAGACCTGTACTGCAGGGCTACGAATGCACTGTGTGTGGGTGTGCGTGCTGAGGTCACAGGGTGGGACAGCTGCTGAATAATCCACACCGCAGTGAGCTGCAGCATTACTCAGTCAGACACACAAACTACCTGATTGCAGACGTCCAGCACCAGGGACGGAGTGTCTTCATGCTTCTGCACTTTACACGAATTCCTGCAAAAACAAACAAAAATGAGTCCAATCAAAAAGCTGAAAACACATTTCCCTTCTTCCTTTCATCATGTTCCTGGATGTGTGGGGAAATGGTAAATAAAACTCTGTGGAGTCATGAATGGAGCCTGTGCAGCCGAAACCATAACATGGCGTTTTTTGGGAGGGGCTTTGCTGGCAAAAGCAAGCCAGTTGCTGCACGGCGAGCATTGCAAACCCACAAAAAGCAAGCGTGTGCGAAAGAGCTTCAAAAGCGAGAGTACTTACAACAGAAAACAGAGAAACTTGACTTGTTCGGATGTCCTGAAGCAGGGAGAGGCGGAGGAACAAAAGCACAAGTGAGAGGCAGCGAAACAGACACCCAGAGGAAGATGGAGGACGATGGAGGATGAGGAAGGTGGGGCAAGAACAAACGAGGAGAGCCAAGAGGCAAAGGGAGTGTCAGCATTAGAGAGAGCTTAAGATGCAGACAGATGGAGAAAGGCTAAACCTGATCCAACCACCTCCACCCCATGTGTGGTGGTTGGAGGAAGGCCAGGCCTCCATCCATGGAATAGAACTTACGTGATTGTCCTGTCTTTGTTTTTCTTGGGAATTTGTCTTCCTTTTTTGTCCCCAGAGGCCTGCCTGGCTTTCGGTTTGCCTCCGTCTGAACCGCTACAGGATGAATCCTCCGAGTTCAGGGTCCTGGAAGGTCCGAACGGGTCCACGGAGTCATTGAAATTGTCCGGGTCAAAGCTGTAGGAGCCTTTGGAGAGAAGCGGAGAACCGCTCATCTTGCTGCTGCTGCCAAACGGGTTGAAGTTCGGGTCTTCCCACTGGCTGGGATCAAAGTTGTATGTCCCAGATTTAGGGATGGGAACATCATCCAAGTTCAGAGGTCCAGAAGGGTCTGTTGGTGCTGGTTCTGTTTCCGATGAGGGCAGCTGTTCTGGTGCGGACTCTAACACTGGTTGAGAACTCGTCTCCGTCTCTGAAGGTTCTGGCGGCGGTTTGGACGAAGCGCCTGACCCTTTTGGTCTCGGCTTCCTTGTTGCGAGTTTGCTGATCGTCTTCCTCCCTCCTAACTTCTTTGGGGGGGGCTTACTGGCAGTCCCCTCATCCAGTCCAAACTCCAGCAACACCGGCTTCCCTGCTGAGGATGGATCCATCATTTCTGGCTCTGCTGACGTCATTGAGATGTCCTCACAATCCGGCAGCTCGCTGCCGAGAGGCTCCAGCCTGAGGGGAGAGCTTGGGCCACATGGTGGGGGGGAGTTCTGGATTTTGGATCCGCCACTGATGAAGGGGTTGAAGCCATCATCGACTTGGCTCGGATCAAAGTTATACGTAGCCCTGGGAACAGGAAGTTCCTGTTCCTCGTCTGTTTGAGCACTGAGGGAGGTCCTGGTCTTCAGAGATGGAGGTTTGGATTTACTTGCTTTGGTCTTTGGAGCATGCTCGGAAAGGCCATTGTGCTTCAGCTCTGGTTCTGCTGTGGAATCTGGAGGAGTCAGGTCTGGATGTCCACTGCTTTGTGCTGGGAGTTGATCTAGGAGGAGAGCAGGACTTGTAGTTGGAGCTGGTCCTGGATCTGCAATGAAGTCTGTGTCTTGGGACGTCACTTTATACAGAGAAGACACGTTTGGCAAAGAGTCTGAGCCTTCTGGGTGGTGATGTTCTTTTGCCTCCTCAAGGTTCTGGAGGCTAATCTGAAGTGTGTCTCCAAAGGGGGCTGTGGGCTCCTCCTGACCCATGTTAAGGCCGCTCAGGAGGTCCTGGTCCCCGAGGGGAGCAGCCACTATCAGGTTCTGCTCCGGCTCCACATCTGCAGGACAAACAGGAGAAACCACAATAAACCCAAAGGCAACAAGTGAAGATTTCTCCAATCAGATCTGGACTCGGTCAAGCGAGACCTCTGATTGGTTGTGTCCCCAAGGCAACAGCTCTATGGTCTGCTGTTTCCACGGTTACGACCATCTGAGCAACTCCAACAAAGGCAGTCATGATTTATCTTGTGCAGTGTCTGCAGATGTTATGCGTTGATGCGGTTTTTAGCTCCATGAAGGATTTTTCTGCATATTTCAGTGCACCTGTCAGACTCTCAGTTGCCAAGAGACCGGCAACAGACGTGCATGCGTGCAGCCACGCCGCTTCTCTTCGCCACGTCAAGTGGGTTTCAATTTAAACCAACACCCAAACGTGTTTGTGCACAACTCATTTATGCTTTTTCTGGCATTTTCTTGCAGCTTCTTTTCCGACAGCAAACATGAAAAATAAACTGGTCATAAATATTCAAGGCAGTGTTGGTGATAAGAAACCCTCCATTGTGGATTTCCCCAAAGACCTCCGTTGAAAGGAAGCCGCCGTGCTGTGTTCAGTCACGGCGACCTTCAGCAGCCTGCAGCACAAAGCAGGGCAGGAGCCCGCAGCTTTTGTTGAACCTGTTGAATTCCAGAGTAAAGGTCATTCCCACACTCACACACGCACGTGTGTGTGTGTGTGAGAGCTTCAAAAAGGCGGCGAGCGCATCCTGAGTCCAAACGGAGCAGCCGACGGGAATGCAAAAGTCATCTTCGGTGTGAGACCATCTTTAACTGACAGGCATTCATAAACAGGAAGTCAGGAAATGTTCACATGCATCGCCACAAAAGAAAAGTAAACGTTTGTAACACACAGGTTAGAAGACGGCGTGTGCAGTTTGTGCGATGTCAATGGATTCTTGTTTCCATGGCAACCATGTTTTGAAGAAGAAGAAAAGAAGGGCTGTGAGAGATATTGGTCACATGCTTTGCCCGTGAGGAGACATCTCCTTAGATCCGTGCAGCTTTTGATCAGACTGACGCAGGTGCGGCACGTCTTCGGCCTCACCTGCTCCGCCTGCGTCCCCGCCGTCCTTCTCCAGCTCTCCCGGCCCGGTCGGAGGTGCGTGGACTGGAGTTGCCGCTTGCGGGGTGTCGAAGTGACCCTCGGAGTCAGAACTGTGGACCAGAACAGAGAGGAAGAGGAGTCGTTACATCGTTGAGTAGAGGTCGTTCCAACACAGGCGCAGGACACCGACGACAGAAGATTCTGACCTCCAACCTTCTGCATGACGTGTTTTAGAGAACAAAAACCTCACAGAATGAAAATATGGTTTTTAACATGTTCTTGTGGCACTTTTCTGATGACGGACATATATAAAGAAAGACTAAAATTGCATAATATTTCTTTATTCAAATCATTGTGAATCAGGAGCAGACAAAAATAACACCGTCTTTGATTCATGTATTGTCCCTCTTTTCCTCTCCCCTCCTGGGGAGTGGGAGTGATTCCAGACTCCAGTTGTTTCATCCGTGCTCCAGTTCCTGACCGTTAACCTCGCCTTTGCTCCCGCTCCTACACCTGGCTGTGGATCCTGCCTCTGGCTCATCTCTGGCTCGTCTCTGCTCTGTACCTGACCGAGTACCTCGTCTCTGCTCCTGCTCCTAAAGCTGGCTGTGGTTCCTGTCTCTGGCTCGACTCGCGCCTTTGACTGTCCCCACAACCACGGCTGGATGAAGCTCGTCTGCTGGACTTTTATATATGTAGTTGTAGATTTAGATAAGTTAATTCTTCTCTAAGATTTCTGGTAAATCGCCTGTCCGTCCTGGGGGAGGATCCCTCCTTCATGTGGGCACCCCTGAGGTTTCTTCGTTTTTTCCGGAATCCGGTTTTTTTGGGAGTTTTTCCTTACCGCGAAGGGGGGTCTAAGGGCAGGGATGCCAGTATAGCTTAGTCAGTTTGTTAGTTCATTTTAGTATTTTTCTATTGAACTCTTTGTATTCGTGATCCTTTTGATTTCATGTTTTACTTCGAAGCCCATCGAGACGACTGTTGTTGTGATTTTGGGCTATACAAATAAAATTGAATTGAATTTAATTGAATTGAATGTAGAAAATAAGCTGGGCGGGGCCACAAGCTCCCTGCTCCGCCCCTTTCTGATGCATCTACCTGCAGACAAACGGATCCAAAAACATGTAAACAGAGAGCTCTCTGCAACGGGGAGGGAACAGGGGTGGGCTTCAAACCAGCGGTTCTGCCCACAGCTCAGAGGTGAATTTCTAATTAAATCTGCAGAAACTATGTCCTAAAAAACAACAGAGGTTCCTTCATTTTGGCTTAAATCGACTAAATTGTAATTAAAAGACGACTGGGAACGCTTCAGAATTAGATCAAAGGATGATTGGAGAGGGACCTTAAAATGTTCTCCTGAAAATAAATAATCTGATCAGTGGTGAAAAACTAGTGAATGTATTGCAATCAGATCATAACTAGTTATTTAAGCTAATAGTTATAAGAGCTCTAATATTTATAAATTAATGACAGTTTCAGACAATTTTGTAAGTAAATGCAATTTGTTTATGGACTTTTCTCACAGAAAAGGTATAATTTACTGTACTATATAATGAATTCAGTATTCTTAAGTAAAATAATAATGTGTTTGAATAAGAATAATGGAACATTTTGACTCCTGCTTTCTCAGAACTTGGAATTTCATCACAGCTGAGAAATGCAGATACACGGACGCCTGAAGGCAAAGGCTTGAATCTGCAGCGTGAGAAACAGAAACGTCTGTAAACACAGCAGCAGCAGCAGCAGCAGCAGCAGCAGCAGCAGCAGCAGCAGCAGCAGCAGCAGCAGCAGCAGCAGCAGCAGCAGCAGACGTTAACTGATGGCATCAAAGACGCCTTTCGTGACCAATCCCTGCTGGAGGTAGATCTTCAGCAGAGCTCCGGATCAGACTGGTCTCGTTCAGCATGAACACCTTCATCTCCTGCAGCTACATTTGCTGCTGCATCTACAGAATCCCTGGCAGCATGTCTGAAACAGGGAGGAGTTCACTTTGTTTTCTGCAGGAATCTGAGGACTGAAGACGCAGATTTTATGCAGTCAGAGGGGAATTTTCATGACAGCAGGCCTTGTGCTTTTGTTGAATGGTCTGAAAGTGGACATAAAAATCTCAAAATGACGAATATCTCTCAAAATGAAACCCCAATGATTTCAGGTTTCAGTCTTAAAAGCATAAACGAAACAGAAAGTTTTGTGACTGAAGGGATTTTATGCTTTTATGGCTTCGATCACCTTCGTATCTGAGCTTTGGCAACTGCAGGAAGAGGAAGTAAGGCAGCCTTCTGTTTCCTGTTACACTCTTAGGGACAATGCAGCGTAAAAGAGACTTTTAGACCAATATGGGCTTTTTGGTTTCCTCATTGTCCATCTCACACGGACCTTCTGATCTAATCAGGGCGGGAAGCCTCACCAGCACGTGCTCAGGTGTTTTTGGCTTCTGAGCGCTGATGCAGTATCTGGCAGGTGGGCAAAAGTGCAAGTCGGCACAAGAGGCGGGCTGTTGAGCGTTTTCTATCTCCAAGAGACAGAGGCCAAGATAACAGCTATCAGGGCCGTGAGGAGCCGGCTTCCTGAGGGCCTCTGGGCTGAAGGTGCCATGTGAGGAGGAGGAGGACCTGACGCCTCAAACATGGTGCTTGACACCATGATGCTCACGAGGAGGAGCCGGTTTCTCCTCAGCTTCAGCAAAACCCTGACTCCTCATGCTGGCATGATGAAGGCTGAAACAACCCCCCCAGAGCGGATCAGAGGTCCACCACACTTGCCTGCACTCCTGAGATCTTTCCTCCTCCTCATTTCTGTTTTCCTCCAGCCCTCCTTCATCCTCCTCTCCCTCTCCTCCCCGCACTGCCGTCCACGTCCACTTGGCCCATGACACGGGTGACAGCCAGGACATCTTAACAAGTTGCGCAGTTCTCCTTCGCTCCTTTTTTCCCCTCCTGTCTTCCAGTTCTCACATCTTTCCTCTCAGGAGTTCCAGGCTAATCACGGAAGGAAGGGGGGATGCATCGAGATCCTCACGGTTCTCCTCGTTCTCGCGCGGCGCTGTCTCTCTCTCTCTCTCCCTCCTCTTCTGATCAGCTGCTTCCTCAAATGCTTCTCTCAACCCCCCCCGCCAACCTCCCGTGTACTTTGGGACGGCTCACTTACAGGAAAACGCGGGGGGGTTCACTTCCTACAGCTCTCTCAATGAACTGAGCAGGTGTTGTTCCTGCCGGAGGACTCCCCTACGGCCGCAGAATGGTACGGTCCTGTCAGACCGCTCCAAGGGAGAAGCGGAGAGCCACAAAACAAACACAGACCAGGGGGAGGAGGGGGAGGAGGAGCGCGACCACGTCTCACGGAGAGATCTGGAATGTGGGGCTGGATCTTAATTACCCCCACCACCCCCGAGGCTCCCAGCGGGGGCAGCAGAACGCACGACCCGGGGAACCGGTTCTGGCTTCGGCCTGGAGCTAACAGATAAAACCCACAGCCTTAGATGCAAACGTTCAGGTTTTTACAGAGGTGCATTCTGGGTAATATTGGGAAGCTGGAGGTGTCCACTGGCATTTCTATGAAACTCCTTCTAACTGTGACGTTTCTGTTGTTCTCCTCAGCAACAGTTCAGTTCTTGAAGTCTACTCGGTCTAAATCAGAGGTCTTGGACCTTTAACCCCTAAAGATCCATTTGGGTCGATTCCTGACCGATTACAGCCCAGTAGAGCCATAAAGTCTCACTTAAGTTTCTTAACCCTTGAAAAAACAAGACCCGGATTTGTTTTTATTACTATTATGATAAATATTAACGAACTGTTGTATTTTTGGGCATAAAGAAAACATTAAAAAGGGGAAAATATACTTTAAAAAAATTAAAAAGCTCTTAACTTGAAAGATTTAGAGGAGTTCCTTTCAAAATAAAAGTCAGCCTTTACCATATAGGATCATAATGTACCAAATGTTGTGTGATGCCAACAGTGACTAAATATATTACTAAATGTACAGTTTTGGGTTTTTATCGTTGTTGATGCATCTCAGACAAAACTGCATAAGACTAACAAATTAAAACGAAATCAGAACAAACTAAGTGATCCTCCATTTTTGGACCACATCCCGCTTAAAATCCTTGAATTGTGTTCAATAATAGACAATCATCTTATCGACTTACTGGAGCATTATGGGTACTGTAGTCATGTGCCAGACGGAATGATACATACTTTTACTGGAATGAGTTGAATAAAAGTTTGACTTATCTGACTGGTTTGCTTTGCTTGATGTGCTTTGTAGTCCAAAAAGATGTTACTTTTTAAAAAATAATATTTTATTTTTCTTTAACCAGAGGGGTCAAAGAGCCACATGTGGCTCCAGAACCTCAGGTTGTAGACCCCTGGTTTAAGTATACATAGTATGTGTGTGTGAATACTACTTCAGACTTAATTGGAATATAATAATAGATATAAAAAGTAAACTTTAAGTATTCTGCCTCACTTAATCTACTTTTTACTGAGGTTTTCAGAAACAATCGCCTTTTCTAAAGGATTGATAGGAAAAAAGTGGATTAAAAAGGAATGTAAGCATTTGCATTTCAAACATCCACCACTAACTTTATTTGATCCATTTAATAAATCAAACTAAGTAAGAAAAAAACCAGAAGAGTTGGAAAAAAAAACGTTATAATAAAACTATAAGGTTAATAGTTTCTGTGCATTAATAAACACTTTAGGACAGGCGTGTTTTAGGAGAATCAAGGCTAACTGTGTGTTTTCTATGCAAAGAAATGTTAAGAGATAAGGAAACTAGAACCTCAAAGCAAATTAACCAAAGTAATGATCAGCTGCCTTCTAAGGTGGGAATTTGAAATAGTTCTTTAAAATAAAGCAAAGACGCTTTCTGGGCTTCAGAAACCGGGAAGCATCCAGATGTTTTGACCATAAAGGTTTGTCGACACATTTTGGTGAGATTTGAGGCAAACTTGAAGAGACCCCCCCCCCCCCCCCCAGAAACATGAAAGATATACAGCAACCCCCCCCAGGAAAACAGGGAAAAGCTCCTTTCAGTGAAGCTGAGGATTCTCAAGAGTTAAAGAGTTCCTAAGACACAACCGCAGTCAGAGTTTCCACATCTGAGCAGGAAGGGTGGAGCCTCTGCATCAGCGTGGCGGAGCAGAAAGGGTGGAGAGAAAACACGCAAATGTGTTTTCCTCTTTACTGTCACTCCAAGAGTACTTTGGTTTACAACAGTATCATCATAACAGTACATTTTTCTGAAGTTTTACTGCATTAGCTCTGATAGACTGAGAAAGAAAGAGGTAAAGACAACAATAGAGTGTTTTTTTTTAACCGTAAATTATTTTTATTCCATTTTTTTTCCATCCACACCTTCTGGAAGTGCAGAGGGAAAAACAAAAGGCACATTCCAAAGGTTTGCATGATCAAATCTTCAAAAAATAAACGTTTTCCTTTATAACGGCAGGTTTAAAAATGGCATCAATAAGCATCAGTAGGAGGCATCTGTGCCCCCCCCCCCCCCCCCCCCCCCATTGCTCAAAGGCTGACGTTGCTGCAAACCCCAAGCACAGCTCAGATTTCAAAAGGACTTGGAGAAAAACCCAAAGGGGATTTTGAAGCCACTCAAAGTGACTAAAATTAGAAACTCCGGCATCTCCGTCTTCTGAAAAAAGTCCACCGTTAAATGTGACTGAACCCAAAAGCCTGCCCCACCATAAATAGACCAGAGGACAATAGTGGGGAGGGTCACTTAAGTAGTCTTCCTGCAGAGCCTAAAACATAACTGCATGCTCTGCTCCTGAAGACTGCGTGGAAGAATCAGGTTTTCCCGGAAATTCCAGATCGTAAAAAAGACAGAAGGGTTGAAAGTGAAGACCCTTATGAGAGAGCAGAACAATTGCTTTCTGTGGGAATTATTGGAGACATTTTTGTGGCACACGGTTAGTCTACATTAGCAAAAAGAAACAATTCCTCCTGCCTTTTAAATGACATTACTATTTCATCCATTAAACAGCATAATGATATAAAGAAAGTATATAAAAGTGCGTCAAATAATGATTTGTTAGTCCCAGCTTCAAGATTTTAATCTGTCATAGAAATGACTGGACTGTGCTGACACCTACTGGTCAAAGAAGGTTCTGACATACAGGCAGAAAAAAATTTGAAAAAGCAAAATAAAAATTTGTTATGTTTTATTTTAATGAAGTGAAAAATACCAAAATTATCAAAAAATTGCCCATAGGCTTTTAACATGCATTAATGTACTAAACAACACTGTTTTTCAACCTTTGTTGAGCCAAGGTTCACTTTTTCTACAAAAATTACACCAGCAACCTAAAATGTGAAAAAAGATAAATTCTGTAGTCTTTACAGTCCCTTCACGATCTCACGTGCATTTTTTTGTAATAATTAAAGTACAAAAATCTTAAAGGTGCAGTTGTTTTTCCTAAAATCTTCATCGTTTTCAGTATTAATTTTCAACGAAGTCAGTTGAGTTTTTTCTTCCAGTTTATTAAAATGCAATTTTATATAAAACATTAATGATATTCTATACAATTAGTAAATCAAACCTGTGTGTTATATAGTTTTCTTGATTTCAGACTTTCAAACTTTTTTACCCTTGTGTTTTCAGTTTCTTCAGAATCTGTAGTTATAATAAAAATAAATTCAAAATTAAATATATTTAAGGCCAAAAAAAGTTTTATTTTATTTTATGGTTTATTGTATTTATTGAAATCAAATCAAGGCCACGTATTTAGGGTCTGTATTAGACATTTTTATCATTCCAATTTCATTATATTTATCCTCGTGGTCACCTGTAAACCAGTTTTACATGTTCACTTGACAGTAACTGCCGATTAAAGTAGTTTAAATCCAGAGCTAAATTATATTGATAGATACAACGAGTTAAATATGATGCTGTCGTGACCACGAGGGAAAATCGGAGGCTTAAAAGGTTAGAAAATACAAGCGAATGAAAATCCACAATTGCCTGCTGTGAAAGTTTCTCGCCGCTAGAGGGCAGAAGCAGTTTTGATGGCAAAGCACCGGAAGAAGGAGAAGAAGAATGACTTCACTGATGACGTAGTTAGATAAATGGCGCTCCCGCACAGGGCGGACTGTAAACATTTCCACGGTCTCAACTGTAACTGTCTCCTTCTCATCAAAGCATGTACTCGGCTGAATCCCCCCCTCGGCGCGGTTATAAGATGTCTATGTTCAACTTGCAGGTCGGTTCATGTGTGACGCCGACGGCCGGTTCCACCCCGAGCAGCCGGAACCGGAGCGAACGGTAAGATGAGCGGAGAGCTCCATGATCCGACCCACGCTCCCGCCGGTTCTGACCGCGGACTGTGACCCGTTTCCAGGGTAACTGATGGAGAGCGAGGACGGGCGCGCGGAGGCGGACGACTCGGAGGTGGCCGAGCTCCGGATGAAGGTGGAGTCGCTGAAGAACGAGCTGACGGAGTGCAGAGCCGAGCTGGACAAGCTGCAGAGGCAGCTCAGTCAGTCCGAGAGGCTGCAGAGGAGCACCGACAGCTACAACGAGGACCTCCGGAAGCAGGTCAGGCTCCGTGCTCCTGGATGGAGGAGCTCCTCAGTCAATCCCCCCAAAACCGGGATAAAAATGTCCTTTGCATCCACTTCCAGGCTCTTTTCTCGTCCTCATGAGCTTTCACAGCCCTCCTCCCCTACAAATTCTTCTTCACACCTCCTACTCCGCTCCTATTGGATCTCCGTCCTCCATTCCTCCCCCAGCACCTCCTTTTAATTTCAACACCATTAACTTATAAGCTTCCACCTGAAAGCAGGAGTTCCCACTTCCCGTCGTCCATCTGTTAACATTCTCTCCTGCTAGCTTGCAGCCCCTCACACCCCCTACCTAACATTACCGGTGCAACAAAAATGGCTAGCAACATTGGAGCTGTCCAGCCGGACAGTTAAGACTCTGATCAGACGAGGAAAACAAAGACGTTCCTGGATCTGACAGTGGATGCATCAGAACGAAACCTAAATACTCAGAAATGCAGTTTTAGGCTTCATTTCTCTTCATATAGCTCCCTAAATCATCCGAAAAATGCCATAAGAACATGTTAAAAACATCAGAGTGAGACTTTAATATTTATTTGAGCTCCAACCGTGTTTTCATGGGATTGCATTGTAATTATGGAGGGAATTATTCTTACATGACCTCTTTTTATTTTATTGGGGAATTTAAGATGAACATTTTTCTTTGGTTTAACGTCTTAGATCTTGGATGTTAAATGAGTTTTTTTCCCCCAGGTTGACCAGCTAAGTGCAGAAATACACAAACGGAAGAAAAAGGAGAAAGACAAAGTCGACACTGAAACTCAGACGGAAGAATACGAGTGGACGGAAACCGGTCAGCTGATGTTTGTCTGACACGTCTGAATGTCTGCTGGTGGAGGAGCATACTGACCGTGTGAGCGTTTCTTCTTCAGACTACTACAACTACTACTATGGATACTACAGTGCTGAGGGGGCGGACGGTCAGGAAAACGCCAACCCTGCAGCAGCCGCGGTGGAAATGAGCGCAGGCAGCAGCGCCGCCACGGTGGAAATGAGCGATGGCATCGCCGCCGCCACAGTGGAAATGAGCGATGGCATCGCCGCCGCCACAGTGGAAATGAGCGATGGCATCGCCGCCGCCACGGTGGAAATGAGCGATGGCAGCGCCGCCGCAGCAGAGGCTACAATAGGGAAGGAAACCACAGCTGTAGATGTTTCCAATCCGGCCGCCAGCGGAGCTTTAGCAACAGTGGAGGTGCGGTTTCTGTAGGTGCATCTCAAACCGAAGGTGTTTTCCTTCATTTACGGGCGAATTTGTTTCAGGAGAGCGACGGGGGATCAATAGCCGACATGTTGAGAGCCACTGCTGAGGAGGCCATGACACAGACCGGCTTCGTGTTTGACGAAACCTCCGGGATGTATTACGACCACGGCACAGGCTTTTACTACGACTCGGTTTGTGTCTTCTTCTTTCTGTGATTTGACGGGATGATAAAAGATTATCCTGTGATGTCATGTTTTTTTGTTTTGTCTCCAAAGGCCAGTCAGTTGTACTACGACGTCAACACGAGCATTTATTACTACTACGACGCAGAGAGCGGGCGCTATCAGTTTCATTCTCGGATCGAGGTTCCCGTGACGCAGAGCTGTGCGGAGCCTTGGAGAGACAACAACGACGCCGACAAGCAAGGCAGAAAATTCAAGAAAGGGACCAAGAAAACCTCGCAGCATGACGACAAGGTACAGGTCTGGTTCAGATCAAGAACGTTGAAGTGTTTGGTCCTGGAGAGCTAGATTTGGACTTGGTAGTTTCTCCTGTTAGGTGGTCTCAGTCTTCAAAAACCTTTCTTGTATGTGAGGATAGATGACTAAAAGACTATTCCTTTGATCCAGGTCCATGATGTGACTAAATCTTTGGCTAAAATGAAGATTTCCTCTTGCTGGAAAACTCTGTCCTACACAGGTATAACTCCAATATTGCTTCCAAAGAAATAAAGCGATTTTTCTCAGGACTAGTTCACATGTTGGGCTGCTCCGTAAATGCTTTCAAAGTGATCCATATGGCAGCATCGCTCCTCTTTGTACCGCGGGAAGTATCAGATAGTCGTACATTTGAGAAGCCGTTGGAGGAATTGTCTTTGAAGACTGAGACCCGAGTGTTGCAATGGTGTGACTGCGCTGAGTCATCAGTTCTTAGTCTGCTGTCTTTTTTGGAGAAGATGATGTTACCACAGACTTTCTGACGGCAGGAACCGAAGTCTAACGAGGAAAGGCCTCAGAGAGAGGAAGCAGACTCCGTCGAACGGCATTCGAGCAGGAAAAAAGCGGATTTAGGGAAATCGAAGCGGAAATCGCGCAGTCCAGGGAAAAAGCAGTCTTCTAAACACAGAGGAGAGAAGGACATGTCGTCGTCCTCGAAGAGGAAAAAACATAAAAATGACTCGCACCACGAGGACAGGCGAAGATCCAAGAAGAAAAGGAAGAAATCCAAGTCAGAAAAGCACAAGAAGAAGAAGAGGAGGACTCGGAGCGACGAGTCGGAAGGCGAGAGCGAGCCAGAGGAAGGGGAGATCACAGAGTCGGAAAGAGAAGAGTGCGAGTCCACTCGCTCGTCGGCGTCGTCCTCAAGCGCTCCATCAAAGCAGAGTCACGAGTCAGACGTGGAGGAGCCAAGTCAACCAGGTGAGAGGAGGAAAGAACGGATCCTGACGAGAGCAGAGGACAGCCGGCTTCACAATCCGACTTTAGTGTTTTCGAACGTGGATTCCGTCGTTTGTGGTTTTACCGTCTGCTGACGCGTTTCGACGTTTTATTTTGCAGCCAAAGAGATGTGGCCTCCATGTGTGAGAGTGACTGTGGTCAGATCGCCTGTGCTGCAAGTGGGCACCTTGTTCATCATCACTGCCGACTCTACAGCCACCTTTGGCAGGTCTGTAGTGGAATTCCAACTCAACTAAAGGTAACAACAGCTGAAGCATCACCTGAAGAGAACCTGCTCCGTGTTTGCAGAGAAAAAGACATGGACCATGCAGTACGAATACCAGAAATGGGAGTTAGTAAGGTACTGTTTTCCCGCAGAGAAACATTTCCTCGTCTGGTTTTGGTCTGGGTGCTGCACACAAACGTCTGAAATGTTTGGTTCCAGTTCCACGCAGAGGTTTACTTTGATCAAGAACATCAGGCCTACATGCTGGTGGACCAAGGAAGCCAGAATGGGACGGTCATCAACGGAAACCGAATATTACAGGTCAGCCTGAGGTCATTAAAGGTCGTCGGGGAGATGTATTTGTCGTCACAATGTTGGTGGATCTTTTCCTCTGCAGCCTAAAACCAAGTCCGAGCCCCGCCCCCTGATGCACGGCGATGAGGTCAAGATGGGGGAGACTGTTCTGTCCTTTCACATCCATTCGGGGACGGACACGTGCGACGGCTGCGAGCCCGGCCAGGTGATGGCTCACCTCAGCAAGCACAAGAGAGAAGATCCTCCAGGTGGGGGAAGAAAAAAAAAAACACACATTCCAACAAAGACTGTCTGTGGAGCTGAATTTATCCCGTTGTTTCCCAAAGGTCCTGGCCTCGCCAAAGAGGATAAGGAGTCTCTGAGACAGAAGGAGCTGAAGCAGATGAAGGCCAAATACGGCCTGCAAGTGAGTCGACAGCCTACTTCACCAACAAACTTTCCGTTGCTTGTTTACACGCTTATCTGGGATTCGTTGATGCAGAGCACCGAGTACGAAGAGACGAAATCCATGAAGAATCCAAAGTACAGAGACCGGGCGGAGTCTCGACGGCAAACGGTGGGGAGTGAAGGTGCTTTCCAGCGAGACGACGCTCCGGCTTCTGTCCACGAGTACGTCTTCAACGGTAGATCTCACCTTCCCAGAGCGAAAGATCCCGATGCTCAACGCAAATGTGTTTCCTGTTTGAAAAAAAGAGAGATCAGCGAGGTCAACAAAGGCCGGAAGATGCTGGAAAAGATGGGCTGGAAGAAAGGAGAAGGTCTGGGCAAAGAGGGAACCGGGATGAAGGATCCGGTAAGATCCCTTCCGTTCGGTTTTCTGGTGCGGCTCTGAGCACGACGGCGATGACGTTTCCCTCCTTCACCTTCTCAGATCGAGCTGAAAATCCGAAAGTCCCAGTCTGGTTTGGGGGCCGGCGCTGCCATGTCTCTGGACGGGATGTCTGTTACCAAAACCAAGTCCCATAAGAACTGGGAGAAGGCGCGCGAGCGATTCGCCGACTCCTGCCAGGTGGAGCAAAGTCAGAAACCCCCGGCGTCCAAAGCCTGGGTCCGATCAGGCGAGGCGCCAACCTCAGAGACCAACAACGGAACAGACGGACCAAGTCAGGGATGACGGGAACATTTTTATTTTTACCTTCTATTGATAATAAAACATCCTCAAAAGTTCTGCCGGGTTTTTAAACTGATCAGGGACAGAAGTTCTGTCGTCCTTTTGGATGTGCGTTCAGAAGTTTCCCGGAGGAGCAGCAGCTGTGTGAACTAGAGTTTGCTGCTCCTCCTCCTCCTCTTCCTCCTCCTTCAGAGAGGACAGGAGTTGCTTTCAGCAAATATTGACACAGTTGAGCTGTATTTCTCACCGTGAGATCATCTGTTCATGTCGAAGCAAAAAAAAGAACGTTCTGTCAACGACTGTCAGTTTTGCAGCCAGCGAGCCTTTCAGTGTGTGCAGCTTATCGGAGTGTGTGAATATTTGCATGCGAGTGTCAAGAGTTCGCCACAAAGAGAGAACTGTAAGAAAAGTACCGTCTTTTCTAATGTCTATTTTTGCTGTTGTTTGTAAGTAAAGTGGAAATCTGCAGAGATGGCGTGGGAGTCCACTCACGTGTCGGCGCGGCTCCTGGAGCTCCTTCGCCTGCTGTTTCTCCTCTGACTCGAGTTGTTACCCATTTGGACCTTTCCTCCCCGCCGGCCGCGCGCGAACGGCAGAGTTTCTCTGAGCTCAGGCGTCTTCCGCGGCTCTCGGCAGGTAACTGGGACAGGTGACGCCTCCCTGCTCTGCCTGCCGGCTGACACCGGTCTCCGCCCTCATCGTAACCGGACTCTGTGGTGCAATAAAGGTTTGCTGCTAATGAGCCGCGCGGGCTGTTCTCAGGAGAAAGCCGCACGTTTGTCACGAGTGGGAGTCCGGCATGGCCCAAGGCGTTTCAGGGGCGTGGCCTGTCCGTGTCAAAACCTTTGATTAGTGCGTTTTTCTTCTCTTTATCTGCCACACTGAGGTGAATGCACATATTTTCCTCTTCCAAAACATACCTCCACTTCTCCACGGTGAGAAAAAGTGATGATTCCTGAGGCAGAACCTTTTTTTTTTTGTTGGAAGGAACAATCAAGCAAGTGCGAGCAAGTCCTGCTGTGGTTCGAAGCCAAAACACTCTGTATTGTGCGACTGAAGAGGAAACGAGCATAACCTGTTCAGATTTAGCCTCGTGTTAAATCTATCTGGTCTATTTTTAATAATGATTTTCACAAATGTGCCACGATTCCAGTATTTTCTGCTTAAAGTGGATGTAGGTCAAAGTTCTTGCGGCACATGCTGTAAATCGGTCCCATCGACTCCTCTCAGACGGAGGGGATCCTGGTTTCAGACCAGCATCAGATAAAGAAGATGAAGGCTTTGTGTTTGACGTTTTTCTTTATCAGCAAGTCTGGTTTCAGGTATGCAAACTTAAGATTGTTTCCAGCCTTCATGGCTCAGATTCTTTATTGGTGAATCACGTAAAGGGTAAAGTCCAGTTAGGTGTCAACGCCAAAACCCTTAACTCGTTTTATACATGTTGGATTTTCACTTACAAAAATCTGACTCTTTCCATAACAACCAACAGAAAAGTTGTTTCCTTAGAAATAAAAAATATATATATATATTGCTTTAAAGGAAAGAAAATCAATGGATTTATGAAATAGATCCTGTATTGTCTTAATGGACATCATTTTTTCTAAATGTAAATGTTCAATTCTGCAGAATAATTGTGTCTGTTTGTGCGTCTATTGTCTATAATGCATGCATAATCAGATTAAAGCCGTCAGCATAATCCATGTTGAAGCTATAATATATAGGTTAGACAGTATTGAATATAGTAGGCTAAGTAAGAATAACTTTAAATAAATAGCAATAAATAAAGCTGTGAGTGCCCCGCCCCCTTTTGACCCGCCCCCACTGGCTAGGCAGCTGCCACACGCCCCTCCCCCTTTGTCAGCCTGGCCACGTGACAAATTAGTGATAAAAAAAAAACATTTTTCCAAAATATCCGCTTTTCTGTTGGTTTGATCTCCATAGCAACCATTTTGTTTTTTGGTCGCCTTGTGGTGACGGACAGGTCTGTGTCATTTTCAAAAGAATCTGCCAAAGCAGAATTTTGGATTTCCTTGGTAACAGAGTTTTTTTTTTGTTAACCACGCCCACATTCCTTAAACATTCGTATCGTATGTTATATCGTTTCGTTCGGCCTGACCCAGGCATTCGAGTATTGCCTTTTTCACAATATTCCAGCAAAAACATGTGAGCAACAGGGGAACGCCACTTTTGCGAGCTCACCACGCCATCGCCATTAAAACTTCTTATCCCAACATTTTTTCCCCCCAAATGGCTTCCCAGTGGTGCTCAGGGAGTCCAGAGGCCATAGGTCAAACTCTGTTGTAGGAGTTAAAATTTGTAGCTACTAAAGGGGATTTTATTTTCCCTGAGGTCGAAGGTCATCAGAACTTTGGTTGTCGTTGTAGACTTTTGTTTCGTGGTTAGCAGTGTGTGTTAAATTCTGTGAAGATCGCTCAAACTAAAGTTTTGTTTACGACAATCGACAAATTTCACACTTTGCCTCAATAAGGCCAACCAAGTAGGCCTGTGGCCATCCCATAATAATTTTAAAAACTTTCTTTGGGTTCCTTCGACGTGTATTTTGGTCTCGTTAGTGCCGGGGGGGGTCATATATTTTGCTCTAAATAAAAATGTTAAAAACTATCTGGTCCCTGCAGCACAGGACTATTATGGGATATATTTGAATAAATGTCAATAAAAAAAGAAGAAACCCTCTGAGGAATTCATTTACGTTAGATCTAAGTTAGGTGTTAACAGCTCATCTGCAGTAGAAATAAACATACAAGAGCCGCCATGAGGAGTGTCTCAACACGAAGAGAACTTTTTTTTTTTTTTTAGAGATTAGCTTTGGTAAAACCAAGAAGCAAAAAGATGGTTTGAAGATCAGGAGAATGGAAAGAAAGCTGCAGCAGAAAGAGCATTTTATTCTGAAAATCTGCCTGACCATCATCCGACTCTACGGTTCTTCCATCTGCTAAACCGTGGAGAGAGACCAGTCTGAGAAACGCTCCTCTGTTGACTGAAAGCCCCGCCCACTTCCGCCACATCCGTCCACTCGGCTAAAAAAAACATTCCCAAATGCTGTGGCGACACTTTTCAACTGGAGGAGTTTCCCCTTGAAGGTTCAACGGAGAACGGTCGCCGGGCAGAAAGGAAATGTGCTGCATCTTCCACAATTCTCCTGTTCGTTTCACACAAACTGTAAGTTCACACTGAGCTGCTGCACAATAAAAAGCTTTGAGGTAATCTCCTCAGAGCGGTCATGTGGGGCCTGTGCCGGCGTTGACCCCCTCAGGCGGGTCTTGTGCGTCCACCACATCCAGCCTGGAATTCCCATTCTCCACGCTGAATGGCGGTTCCGACCCAAACTACGTCCTCCTCCCATGAAGTGACTCAGAGCTGGGGATGGAGCCCCCCCCCCCCTGCTGTGACCTCCTCCTCCCAGAAACTTAACAAGGAGGCAGGAAGTTCACGACTTCGAACATCCTTCTGTGCAGCTCTGCGCTTGTGTTTTTCCCCTCCACACGCTGCTGGTCTGACAACACTTTTATGAATAGGAGCTTTGTTTGGAAAACACAATAGTTCCTGTCTGACAGCAGAGCCTTTAAACCAGCACAGTCAGCGCCCTCATGGACCGGAGTCCATCGAAAAAGCCCAAACCCTGGTTCGGGAGCCGTCCCACTCTGAGCATCAGTCCTACCTCACCTCTCCGAGGATCAGGATTCCTTCTGGAAGACAGAGGACCTGCTGCTGCTGCCGCTGCCGCTGCCGCCGCTGCTGAAGGGAAGAGTCTGCACTCTCTGCGTGACGGCGCCGGTCCATGTGGCTGAATGGGAAGTGGGAAATAAACTTTCTGGGCAGGGATCCGTGAACAGAGGGGCTGTTAAAGGCACAGCGGTCCCAGAGCCTCTGCAGACAAAAAAACAGACTTTATTAAATATTTATGTCACCATTGAGCAATAAAATTTACAAATGTTATCAAAAATAACTTTACAATCTTTTCTAACTTTAAAAATGATCTTTTTTTTTTTTTTAGATATACCTCATTTTTAAGCTAGACACCAAAAAAATTGGAAATTTAAAATAAAAATGTAGAATACAAATAATGTAAATATTTGCTCTTGTAAAAATTGTCTTTAAAATTAGAAAATGGATTTACCCAAAAAGTAAATGTGATAAAAACACAAACATAAAGGGTTGGTGGAAATGATCATTTAATTATCATTATTCTGATCAGAGCCGCCCGTCCAGGCTGTGGATCAGGAATGAGCTTCCGTTTTTTCCCCCAGGCTAAACTGCTTCCATGTTCTCAAAGGCACAGATGAAAGGAGATTTCCCTGTAGCTTTATCTATGCAAGTCATTTAAAGCTTTACACTGAAACCAGCAGATGTCACCATAAAGATGCCAGGACATGTTTGGTTTAACATCCTCCAATGAAAGACAAAATCATATGTTGCCATTAGATTAACAACCATTTATTGAGCAACATCTTCAAGACAAAAAGCAAAACATTTTTATTTTTTTTAATATGTCACAGATCTTTTTTTTGTATTTTTATTTACATTTTGTATTTCCTTTTTTCGGTTTAAGATACAAACTGCATGATAGAACAGAAAACCCAATTTAGTGTCATTTTTGAATCCTAATATTACATTACATTGGTCTCAATGGGCTTGACTAGTTATACAATAACATAAATCAGTTAAAAAATACAATAGCTGATTGCTAAATTAAACAACGTAAGCTAAACTGTTAGACCCTCCTTCTCGGTAAGGAAAAAACTCCTAAAAAACAAACAAAAAGCAGGACGGACAGGCGATGGACAAGAACACTTAGAGAAGAATGAACTTCTCTAACTCTACAACTACTTTTACTCAAACAGATTTTTTGTTCTTCACTAGAATAAAATCAGAAGATTTTTGTGGATTGGTGAAAAGCCGACGGTTATAAGTATAGTTTCACGTCAAAATAACTGGAGTTTATGCTAAAAGAAATTAGAAATTAATGTATCAAATGTAACTTTTTATTTAAATATGCCATCATAATTTATAAACTAAAGTAGAAAATAAAATATCTTAAAATTTGAGAGCAAAGCTTTTTTCTTTTCATTTACTTATTTTTTCACTCTTCTCTTTTTGTAAGACTGATTTATTTTATTTTATGTGCATTTGTGTTATATCTTGTTTAAAAAAACAAGTCAAAATTTAAGTTAAAAAAAAATTTGAGAGCCAAGCTTGTTTGAAAATTTCCTTAATTTCACCATGTTATGATACAAATTACTTATATTTTTTAACGGTAAAGCCACCTTCCTTCTTCCTTTGTCCTCAATGATTCCCTTTTGGGTCTAAACATTTTTTGTGTTTTCTTAGAGCAGATGTTTCGCTGGATCTTCAGGATATGCGTCTAACCCTTTATTAGAGGGATATTAATTCATTTATTGATTAGAAATGAATCATAAATGAAAGATAATGTTAATTGTGATGAGAGGATAGTGGAAAATCCATAAAAATCCTGTTTTTTTTTTAATGATGGATCACATCTCTTTTCATTCGTTACTTCTCCTTTTCTTAAAACGTATTCTAGACTGATTTGTTGTTTCATTATGCAACCCCCCCACCCCATATCCTGGCAACAAGTGTTTGGATTTTATGCAGCGGCACATTTCGGTTCAACAATTCCTGGAAAACCAGAGAGTCTCTGTTCCTGTAGGACGAGCATCCACAGAACGCCAAGGCGGCTCTTTAGGTACTGTTGAATTAAGATGACAACAAAGGGAAAAATAAAAATAAAAATGACCTCTTTTTGTTTCTTCTGTTGTGGAAAACTACCAGAAAAAAAGAAGAATTTGTCAAATCAAAGGACACGGCGTGTTTAATTTCTTCAAAGTCGCATCAACAGAGATTTTCTGGCCTCTTTTTATCCATTAAAAGAACATTATGAACATTCAGCTTTTATAAAACCATAAAGCAGAGTACAGGATGGAGACAGAAAGGATTTCCTTGTTTTGTAATCCATTCATCTTCTAGGTCACAAAGGTCGGGGGAAGGTGGGCTGCACACTGAACAGGTTGCTGGTCACCGACAAAGCATGAACTTGGATGGATGCACATGCAGGCTTCACACAGAACCAGAACCTCGTCACTGAGAGGAGAAACTGTTTCCCACCACAAAACTGTGCAGCTTCTATATGAGAAATGTCAAATATGAAGATAAACGTACAGAGGAATGCAATGAGTCTTTGATCCCTTGTTGACTTTGTAGGTTTGCCCACCCAAAAAGAAATGGACCGTCTGTCATCGTAATGGATGGTAGGTCCATTTGAGCAGGGAAACAAAGAAAATTTAAAACTCCACGTAAAAGAATTTACATACATTGATTTTCTTTTCATTGAGGGAAATGCGTTTTGATCCCCTACAAGAGTTGTGGTTCACACAGACTCTCCTAACCAACCTGTCACCTGAAGAGAGGTAAGGCTTTACACAAAGTCTGCTTAAGAAATGTGCCAAGTTTATCAATGAACACCTTCATGACTTAGAGGGTGATTGGGAGAAGGTAGTCAGAGGAGCCCAACATGGAGGTCTTTGGAATCAACTCAACCCGTTGTGTTTGGAGGAAGAGAAATGCTGCCTATGACCCAAGAAAACCGTCCCCACTGTCAAGCATGGAGGTGGAAACATGATGGTTTGGTGATGTTTTCCTGCAGTGCTACTTCGCCATGTGGATGGGCAAATGGGAGGAGCCATGTACCGTCAAATCCTTAGTGACGACCTCCTTCCCTCCACAGGGAGGCTTCAAATTGGTCGTGGTACGGTCCAATGGAACCAATGAATGGCTGAAGAAGAAGCAGATCAAGGTCATGGGGCGGCCCAGCCAGTCTCTGGACCTCAATCCTGTAGAAAACCTATGGAGGGAGCTGAAGCTCAGAGTTACCAAGCAACAGCCACCACATCTAAAGGATTTAGAAGTCATTTGTAAAGAAAACTGGACCAGATTTCCTCTCGATATGTTCCCAATATATAGCCATTTCTTTTTTTAGTGGCCAAACCTACAAAATCAGAAAGGAGTCAAATACTTTTTTTCTTCCACTGTTTATCAAATAATCATGTTGCTCATTTACCTACAAGAGTCAAACTCCTTCTCATGAGTCTTAATGAGCTTTTGCAGTGATTGCTGCTCCCCACGCAGGCTGCAGGACCCCAGCGGCGCGCGCGCGTGCCTGCTCGCGCACGAATGTAGGGATGTGGTGAGGACGTTACATCACTTGCAGTGCAGCCAGACGCCAGCAGCAGCATCCAGTTTGGGGGACAGCGCGACGCACAAAGCCGGCTGGCCATATTGTGCAGCAGCTTCCCCGCATATCGGCTGCGTTACACAAACCCCGCGCGCTCACCAACGTGAGGAGGAAAGCTGTTTAAACCGAGACTCGGCCGAGCTGGTAAGTCATTTTCATCCACACCGTCCTGCTCGTTTGCGGTAATGGGGAAAAAAAAAAAGCAAACGTAGAAACTTTGCGCGTTTCCAGGCCGCGCGCTGCGCGTCTTTTTTTGCGCTTCATTTCCGATGTTTATCGGGTGAACAAAAGCAGAACTGCGCGCCAGCGATGCTTTGGTAGGTATGCGTAAAAACGTGATGATGGATGAAACCTTCCTTGCAGGGAAAATGGTCAAACTGGGGAATAATTTCACCGAGAAAAACAACGTGAAGGTGGTCTCGGAGGACGGATTTGACACCATTCCTCTAATCACACCGCTGGATGCCAGTCAGCTGCAGTTCCCTCCACCTGACAAGGCAGGCTCGGCATTATAACCGACAACAATCATCCCTTTTATGTGTAAATCATGACAATAAATAGGAGAATAACGGCCAACACTGCAAGCTGCTAATCCCGGTTGCTCATTTTCACCCAGGTGGTGGTGAAGACAAAGGCAGACTATGATGCTGAGAGCAAGAAGGGGAAGCTGCGGTCTCCTAAAATTGCAGAGTTCTCCATCAGCATCATTGAAGGCGTTTCTGAGCGGCTGAAGGTAAGAAAAGCATCCCTCCCACAGAAAGCATGATGGTCGCCTTCCTGCATGGAGTTCAGGACATTAGTTCCCCCGCAACCCCAGCTTATAAACACTTCCTTATTCAGCTCCCTGTGCTGCTTGTCATCTCATCATGGCACGCAAGAAGACATAATGCACTGTGATTCACTTAACCCCGCCCTGAAACTCTCATTAATTCAGCTGCTGCCATGGCGATGGCCTCCACACAGCATCTCTCCCTCCTCCCTTTAATGGCCCCCCTGGTTTGGATCAGCTCCACTGTTTACTCTTAGAAAAATGATTAAAAATCAAGGTGAAGAGAACGGAAAAGTAAAAAAAAGCAGGTCTAATCCTCTGTAAATCAACAGCTGAAACTGCCTCTAAGGTTTGACAGGTTTCCTTTTTCTTCTTCTCGTTTTTTGATATATGAAAAAAAAAAAGTCTCATCTTTGGCTCAGACAACAAAAGCATCTGTGCTTTGAAAAGCTTCAGATGGTCCTTCATGCAGAAATTCTCTTTCAGCTTCTCCTGTTGCTTTGCTTTGTTCATTCCCCGCATGCTGCGTACGTTCCACCAGGCGGATAAAAAAAAGAAAAGAATATTTATGCATACTTTCTGAGGAAAACGCATTTTCACAAATATTTCCAAAACAGACCCTTCCAACCAACGAAAAGACCTCAAACGCATCGTGGTGGGGACCGCAGTTTTGTCTGCAGCGTTCATTCCTCCACAGTTCCTCAAACACCAGTGGTGGTTGCATAACTCCCAGAAGAAGTGGGAACCGAGCACCACAGATGGTCACAAACGCATTTATCTGCCTCCAACTGTTTCATCTTCCAGCAAAATCCAGCAAACTCTGCAAACACATTCTTGGATGTACATCTTGATTTCTCAGATTAAAACTTGAAATTCCAGTTTCATCTAAAAACTAACTATTAAGACTAACTTGGTTGTATGTTTAGTAAACAAAGTTAACACTAAATTAGATTTGAAATGAACAAAAGCAGAACAGAAAATTAAAGGCTTTTTTTTTTTTAAATGAGAGCATCTTTACATGTACTTTATTTTGAAATTATTTTAGCCATCAGAAAGGATATAATACTTTCAATGTTTTAGGTATACCTGCTCCTTATATTATAATCAGATCGTTTTCTAACGTACGCCTCTCGTCAGTGCAGCCTACAGTCCGATGGGGTGGATCACTATTTTCTGCACGTACTGCTCATCCGTGTAGAAATCGCCAGGAAAAAAGGGAGAATTCCTGCAGAAACCGACGGACTGAATTAGAGCCTCTCTTGTTGTGGATTAGGATTGATAAGTAATCTGAGAGTTAACTTTATCTATAATTGCTTCAAGTTTAATTGCAGAACTAAAAGTTTAGCAGTTTGACGATATGTCTCTACATAGAGATTTAGATATATGTACAGATAGATTGACGGGTTTGAACTTCTATAAAATTGGTCCTTTGGGCAGACAGGAGATTTTAGGCAGCAAGCGCGACACGTCAAGAAACCAAACATAAAAGCAGCAGATCTGCCGTCAAGGATAGAGAAGAAACGTTAACGGTGGATTTGATGCTTCACAATCTCTGACATGATTGAAAACCGTTTGTCGTCCTAATGACACAAGCAAGCAGAAAATGTTACACAAGTGAGCTGTACAGTGTGTCAGGATTATGATTTTCCTTTTCAAATATTTATTAATAGTCTAATTTGACTTTTTTTTATTTCTCCAAATTGAATTCTGAATTTACTCACAGAACTTTAGTTTTTTCAAAGCTTTGATTTATACATTTTTATACATTTTTCCAGAAGCGTTTTGCTTTCTTTAAACTGATTTTATTCTTGGAAATGTGGCATTTATTCATAGAAATAAATGAATTTCATTCTTAAACGGAGAAAACGGGAGAATTTCCAATAGACCATTATTCTTATTCAATTCTTTTTCTGAGTTTTGTTTCTTTTTCTGTAATGAAATGATTCTTGAGCATGTTAGGTGTCATTGCATTTAGCCTGAAAATATTTTCTTTTAATCAGTGATCAGTCTCTTGTGCTGTCACATTTATTAATGGGGTGTACTTATTTTTTCTGACCCTTAATCATCATTTTTTTTGAGTAAAAAACTGTCAAACTTAGTTGCAATTGAATTTAAGATCTGCTGACAACAGGATTTGTCAAAGTCCAATTATTTCATTTAGGATGTAATGTTTTTTTGTTTTTGTTGCATTTTTACAGATACTTTGTTTTTTAAAGGTACTTGTTTACATCTCACTTAAGATTTATATTTAGGAAGAAAAATTACACTTGGTCTAGCTATGACCTTTGTCCACGTTCAAATCAGGGTTAAAGTGGTTAATGTAAGCGTCAAATGTTCCATCCTCCCGATGCCGAGCTTTGTCCATTCGTTGACCGTGACTGACGTTTAAAGATGCCATAAATCTAATTTGAGGTCATTTTGAATGAGTGACTGGGAAAAAAAGAAACTATAAAGCCAAATATGGGTCAATTATATCACTATAATTGTAGAATCCAACAGTTTTCTGGCCTTATTCATGTCCAAAGGGACCGGATCCTCTAGAGGTCAGAGTTGGAACAGCAGCTCTACAAATTGCCTTCAAACATTCTCGTTTGGACACAGAAGTGGAGGAAAAAAAGGTCCTACAGTAGTGGTGAAAGCAGAACATGAAGGTGGCTGGACCATGACATGTGTAGCTTTTACCTGCACGGTCTCTTCATCGTTGAGGAGGATGATGAAGCCATTTTTCTCCTCTTCAGGTGACCTTGCTGGTGATCTGCGCTCTGGCTTTTCTGGTGTGCGTGGTGTTCCTGGTCGTCTACAAAGTCTATCAGTATGAGCAGCCTTGTCCCGACAGCTATGTTTACATGGTAAACAACTACCATCATAAGTTTATTTGACAAAATTGCAAATGTTTACCCGTAAATGGGGTTTAGTACGGTGGCTCTGAAGCTCCAAAGACGATAACAAATCAATGCAAAAACCTAAAGATCACCATTAAAAAAAGCAAAATAAATCATAAAACAGGACATTTTAAAAATCAAAACTAAATTCCAGAAGCCAAAATGTTACTTTTCTTTTCTTCCAGAGATCAAAATAAAATGTTAAAAACTGAAATGAGGTAGGTATTACGGGAACTCGCTGATTGGATGATGATGTCTGAGTTCTGAAGGAGACTGAAAGCAGGACGTTTTACCTGAACTGTGCTAAAGAGTTAATTGATCAATCACAGAATTTTTGCATAGAAGTTTAAAGAATTCTCTTTTGTCAGAAGATATCGCTATGCAAAAGAACATCCTGTTGAGAAGGTGAACTAACGTCGTTTTCCAATAAGCGGCGTCCCGTAACGCCTACCTTATCCGGCTTACGGTCATTTTTTTTTACATTTAATTTTCTGGAAATTACTTTTGTTTTCTCTGAAATGTTTCCTTTTTGAAAGTGTTGTAGTTTCTGGAATTGTACTTTGATTTCTAAAATGCAAGATTTTAAATTGTCATGGTGATCTTTATTACGTTTTTGCGTTGTGTGATTTGGACTTCAGGGCCACCGTAGTTTATGCACAAATATTTACTATTTCTGGGAAAAAGGAATCCAAATTTCCATTTTTTTTTCTTGAATCTTTTCTGGAGCAGCAGGGTCGCTGTATGCCGGCCGGCCTTTATGGCAGCTACCCCCCTCAGGGTCCCGGGGGCCGTGGGCGCCTCTTCACCCTCATCAACCACTACAACATCGCCAAGCAGACCATCACCCGATCGGTATCCCCATGGATGACCATCATGTCAGAGGAGAAGGTGACCCAGCAAGAGACCGAGACCGCCCAGAAACTGGCTTAATCGGGCGGGGTTTTGGAGGGGGGGCGGGGCGTCTGCTGCTGCAGGAAAATAAATAATATGGTTGTGCCATTCAAGCAAACTTCAGAGTCCAGGCCTGAGGTGCGAAGCTGCCCTGTCGATGTAGTTTGGTGGGTGATGTGTGCAATCCGTGGAAGTCCGTGGAAGCTGTGGAGATGTTCTCAGCACTCAGAGGCTTCGTTTGGTGGATTTGTGATTTGTTTGAATAGCAAATATTATTTATTTACACGACAACAATGTAGAGAACGGCACAGAAATGGTCTCACACACACACACACACACACACACACACACACACACACACACACACACACACACACACACACACACACACACACACACACACACACACACACACACACACACACACACACACACACACACACACACACACACACACACACACACACACACACACACACACACACACACACACACACACACACACACACACACACACACACACACACACACACACACACACACACACACACACACACACACACACACACACACACACACACACACACACACACACACACACACACACACACACACACACACACACACACACACACACACACACACACACACACAGATCTGTCACAGAAACCACTTTAGTACTCGGATCGTAAAACGACCATTTCGTGTTTTTGTTGCTTGTTTTACTGCACAACACTACTGGAAAAAAAAAATACTTGCTGAAAAAATCTTTTGTTTTGAAAAACTGCTGACGCATGTCGGACTTCCTGACAACACAAAACGACAACACTTGCAGCCAAGTTGTTGAAAACATTTGATTGTCACGACTTTGAGGAAATGTACCAGGTAATAAATATTTGAAGAAGTGTTTTTAGCTAACTGGTTGTCTATGGTTTCCATCTTTTCTGTGATTTCCTTTGAGCGTTAGGCTTGCATACTGGCTCTTTTCTCAGCTGCTGTATTGAATGTTTTGCTAGTGACACCACTGTATTGTGGCCATGCTTTGCATTGATCGACACCCCCCAACATGGCAGCCATACTGTAGTTAGGCTGATTTAGTGGAACTCCTGAAACAGGTAGCTTGTCTGATTTTCCGTACCGTCTTTTACCTTAAATTGTACCTTTTTCAAACAATGTACTGATTGCCATTAAAGTTCATTTGCTGCAAAAATAAAAAGAAGTGTTGAAGAGCTGGAATAAAGTGCCCACATTTCAAACTCAAGGTTCTGCTTTTCTTTAATTTTTAAGAGTGAAAATCCTTTTTAGGAGCTGAAGAGACAACACAAATTGAAGTGTTTTATTCCTCTTTAACGCTGTGACAAGAATTAAAATGAATTTAATTAGGGGATCAGTAGATTTAAGAAGCAACCAAACTACCACACTGATTTCCTGCATGCAGATTTCTGTAAACTCGTTCTGGAATTAACAGAGAAATCATTTTAGGATTGGTTTTACCAGAAGTAATAGATTTTGATGCTGTTTTTCTAGCATTTGTCTTCGTGAAAAGGCAGATCTACAATACGAGATACTAAGCTGTGAAAAGGATTAGTGCAAAAAAAAAAACAAAAAGCTTTTGTGCAGAGCAGCTTTTGTGCGTTTCCTGTTGCAGTGACACTCAACGAAGAACTTGTCGAAACAGAAACGCTCTTCCTTCCATCTGAATATCGTCAAAACGGATGCATCACAGCTAACCTGACAGCACAGGACACAGATCAGCGTTGGTGACGCACAAACTGCCTCGCCGTCCACCACACTAAGCTGAACGTTCGGTCCCGGTGCCGTCTTCACATCAGATGTTCCAGCTCGTGGCCACAGTCCAGCGTTAACTGTCATACCAGTCCAGGAAGAGGAGAGAGAAGGAGCACATCACCAGGAAGAAGAGGATCCACACTCTGAAGCCAGCGTTGTTTTTTATCGCCTGGTAAACGAACAACAACAAAAAAAGAACATTTCTCACAATTTTCTCTTAAATAACAAGCAACGGTCAAATTCACAGGAAGGATTTTACCTCCCGAATGTCTTCGTTTCCTTCCTTAACGTTTTCTGTTGCACCAACAACAAGCTGATGAATGTTGTCTATTTCACTTTCCTGTCACAGGAGGAGAAGCAGGAGATCTGTTTACGTCCAAACGTTCCTATGAGCACAAAGGAGTTGAAACAGGAGGAGCCGCGCTCACCTGCTGCAGCACTTTCTCTGCAAAGATTTCCTGAAGTCGTGAAATCTCCACCACCTTCCCCTCGATTTGCCTGAGGGCGTTTGAGAAGCAGAAACTCAAAGCCGGTGTAGGTACCAAAACTGTTCGGGGGCCTGACACTAATGATGACTGTCCCACTCGGACAAACTACTTAACACGGAGATCTGCTCGGGCTCTACATATTTTCATTTCCCGTTTCCTTTTGTAACCTAAAGTTCTTTTGTGTGTCTGATATTATTCTTTGTAATGTTTATAGAGAGATTTTGCCACAACCCACTTTGTCAAAAGGTCTGTGGCTGTTAGAATGAACCGGCTTCTCCAGGCGAGCGAATCATGTTGTTAGCACGTATTAATAAACGTGCAGCCAATCAAATAGTGGGACGTCAGCTTTAGCCGCAGGCCCCCCGAACACTTATTGCAGGCCGAACAGTTTCGGTACCGACACCGGTGTGAAAACAGCAGCCCGGCATGTTTTTGGGTCAACATCTGGCTTCTCATGCGTTTGCTCTTTTGGAACACTTTGTAAAGTCATTACCAGGGCCGTGAAGTTTTAGCCAAGAATGTATCTGCCCCCCCGTCATTACACCTAATGAAACATAGCATAACTAGCACCGACTGTCCAGAACGTTCTCACCTCACTTCATCCACCAGGCTGCTCATCTCACTGACCAACCTCTGGTTCTCTTGTTCAAACTGGTATAAAAACAAACAAACAAACAAACAAACAAACAAACAAACATCCCTTTAATCTTTAGTACAATAATATGATGTTCTCATTGAATAAGCTCAAAATCAGGCCTGAATGTTCTGCAGGATCTGCTTTGATTTGGTAGCAGAACATTTTTGTGGAACCTTTACTAGATGGACATTGCAAAAAATTTCACAAGCATAATAAAAGTAAATGGATTAGGAAAAACATTTAAAGCACAAAGAAATTGTTACCATAAAATATCAGTTACGGTAAGTAAAAGAAGAAAACACTTTAGTAAGAGACTTTTCCAAAGCCTCACATGAGTTTAGTGGAGACCTAGTATGTTTTTCAAGGTTCTGAGCTAAATATCTAAAGGTCCAAACCAAAGGTCAAAGTGACCCCCGCCCTCCCCCCTTTAAAATGACATTGCTTTAACTTAAGACTCCAAAAGATTTAACTCAATGTCAGGGAATACAGAACTGTAATGAGGGAGTCAGACCACCATACTTGTAACGCACTGATTTATCAATTTGGGATTTTTATTTCAACATTCATGTCAATGTTTTTCCTTAAAAGCATCTCTACCCAGCAGCAGTGGATGCAGTTTATAGCCTACAGAAAAAAAAAGCCATAAAGGTTTTGTTACTTTGAGTTTCTTCACAAAGAAAACTTGATAAGAATCTGGATCTGCCTCAAAGGTGCTTGTTACATCACTGTGTTTTGGCGATCCAGGAGTCTGCTGAAAAAGTAGCCTTAGTGGTGAGTGCCACCTTTTCAAATCCAATAATTGATTGATTAACCTGTGAAGCAATATTTAGAAATACATGTCCCTGGAGCAGCAACATAGAACAAACTCGTAGTGGCCCCTTTGCTTTTGGGCAGTATTTAGTTGGAAGCAGTGGATTCATTTTGGATATTACCATCTGGATCTCCTCAGGAGATAGCTCATCCTCCACTCTGCCCTCTTCCCACAAGCTGACAGCGCTGCCTTGGACCTCTGATATGCTCTTCTCTGCGCAAAAAGAGGAAAGACTCAGTGAGTTCAGGTGCTTTATGAGCCATGAAGTGACAAAAACGACACACATCAGTAGCTTGTTTTCACAGATTCAAGAAAACATAAAAGTACTTTAAACATTTTCGAGTTTCCTAAACTTTGCTCAGTTGTAGATTGTTGGCTGTAACGTCATGCTGCCAAAGCTGGGTTAAAGCACCTGCTTTGGTTATCCTTTTCTTTATTTTGATAATGGTGTAGGATGAGCTGACTCAACAATTTCCTTCGGGATAATTAAAGTATCTCCACCGATCTGATTTTCCCCAAAAAGAGTTCTTGAAGGATTTTAAATGGTTGGTCTTTCATGTCAGGCTGCATCTGAGACAAAGGAAAATCAATTAAATTAGCAGTAAATAAAATAAAAAAAGTGTTTTATATATAGTGGGCTTTTAATTTTCAGATCTAGTAAAATAAACTTAGAATAAAGACATTTAAGGAAATAATTTTAAGTGTTTAGCAAAGTCTGTAATATCCAATAAAATCAGAAATTTTAGAGGCCTTAGATGGGGAAAAAGAAAATATTCAGTTTGAAGAGATTTGTGTTTCAAAGTTTGAATTTTTTGGATGCTCTGGGCTAACTGGACAAACGTTTAAACATTTGATTGTTCTGATCCAACAGACGGCTGTGTGGTTTTTGGGTTTCAGGGTAGACGGCTACGCCTTTTTGAAGCTCTGAGCTCATGTAAAACAAAAGCTATCACCTTCGCTGAGCTTTAACAAACGCTCAGTTGTTTTACTTTAAAAAGTTTACATTCTTGTTTGCATTCATTTTCATTGAGCTGTGCTTTCAGAAACTCAGTTTGATGTGTAACATTTAGAATTTTGTTTGGTTTCTTCCATCTGTTAGGAGTTTCGCAGCTCTGTGGTACCGAACTCTGGGTCTTAAAAGCAAAAAAAAAAAAGTGTACAGTTGAATTGAATTGTAACTGTGGCTCCAAAGACAAAATACTGACTATAAAGTGCATTTTATCACACAAAGACAGTGAATAAACGGAGCATAAAGTACGATTTTTGGTGTGAAGCCCGTTGTGATATTGGTGCAGTCACCAGGGTAGCTATTATCAGCCGTTCGTGTTGTGATGGAGACAGATCTGTTTCACCGGATTTCACCTGAACTTTCTTCAATAATCGTTTTCTCCTCTGTGGGCGCCACCTCCAGAGTTTTCTCTGGTCGACTGGACCGCTCGGGTGTCAGCCGTGACCTGAAACCACAAACGGTTCTGAGAATCCAAAGATGCGGAAGGTTGACTGTGAGTGAAGCAGAAGGAACTTACAGCCTTTTCTTGTCCACCATCCTCTTCACTCGGATTGCTCTTTGCTCGGAGTACACTTTGCAGACTCCTTAAAGGCAAAGACAGACATCACCTGCCGTTCTCTGTGGATTCACCTGCAGGATGAGACGTTTCAGAGGCTCACCTTTCAGGTAAGTCTCTACGAGGTCCAGCACGGATCCTCTGTGCTCCTTAATCTGAGCTGGTGCCGCCTGCTTCTCCACTGCGATGACAGCCAGAGTAGGTTGACATGTTATACACGCCAATGCAAACATAACGGCGCTCTTCTGAGTAGGGAGGGGCCGATATAACTTGATCAGCCAATACCGACAAGCGATATTTCTCCTGCACCTGTGGCCGATAGCCGATATTTAAGCGTCTACAGTAACACAAAGCTTAGATTTCCTTTTTGTTTCTTTCTTATAAATGCAAAACTTTTCTTTTACGGGACAATCATGTTGTACTTGATCTTTTTAACATACAGCAAGGGATAGGAACAAGTACTACTTTAAAACTTTCTATCAGAGATAACTGTAAACCACCATCTCCCCGTTGCCAGGGATCTATTAGGAACAACATGTATCCCTATCAAAAATTACATTCACCTGAAAACAGTCAATTACTGTCTATGACTGTAAACTTAAACTTCCCAATCCAGTAGGAATAAGTATACATTTTAAAAATAAAGTGTATCTAAAAACAGTCAGAATATTGTTTAATATCGGACCAACACTGGTACTGATACATCGCCCCATCCCTACTCCAGAAGTCAGAAAATCCATGAATATCCTGGATCTGCATGAAGATCCAGTCCTCGCTGCCTTCCGTCAGTTCGACACACAAGGACAAACCTTCACCGCGAAGCTGCTTGATGGCTTCTGAACAAGTCCTCATGAAGATCTGAGCATCCTGGTCAATCTGGTCCCGCTCCCCGTCCGTCATACGTGTCAGATCCGATGAAATGAGGCTGAAAAAACACACAAAACATGTTTTTATTCACATCAAGACCAATCCTGTGAATGAAGAAGCTTCAACATTTCAGAAGAATGGTTCCGTTTTCTCTGAGCTCCGCTGCAAAGGTTCACCAAATACTGAGCTACTTCCTCAACATAAAGTCTTAACCCGATCCAGCCAAACCGTTTGAAGAAACCAGTAAAAACAGGAAGTTCTTAAACCGTTCTAGCTCCGTTTTCTCACTCAAGTAGTGAAAATGTATTCAGATAACAACATGGTAAAATCTGTAGACTCTAGGATCTGGATAGTTAAAAGAAATAATAAAGTAAACAAGTTTTATCTCAGAGAAAATGTGCTTAGTTTGCTTTTTAGGGCTGTAGATCATCACTTAACAGTTCACAGATCAAAAAGATTTATTAAACATTTACCATTAAACAACATTTCTATAATTGTGCAAGTGTTAGCTGGGCGGGTCACAGCTGGGCAAGTTGTAGGTTTCCCAATAACAAACACCAAAAAACACATAAAAGCCACAATAAGAATGACTAAAAATCCAAAACTTGGTTCAGATGCAGTTGTCTGTGTGCATTGTTTTTGGCATTAAAGCCAAATTTTACAACGTAGTATGTTTAAATGGTTGCTATACGTATGCTTTCTTATTGGATGCATAAAAATGAAAATAAAATGTATTTAAACATATATGAACTGCATTTATTTATACCTTTTTTTAGTATAGGAGATCATCAAAACATAGCAGATAAACAGAAATGAAATGGTATTTGTCTCTTTAAACAATGTCACACTCAGAAGATTTTCTGTCAGCTTCATGATTAATTTCACCAGTTTAGTTAGACGAGTTGATTAATTTTTTTGCTGAAATTCCAACCTTTTTTTACAGCGAAAAAATAATGGCGTGAAATGTATATTTTTCCCCCCAAATGTTTGCAAAGATTGTGAATCAGCAATCGTGGACGTCACAAATATCCATACTGGAACAGATGCAGAGATCCAAGTATTCGGATACTTGCAACGGTCCTATATATGGGTCTTGTATTTTCTAAAGAAGTACTTTTTAGTGGGATCCAGCAGATGGCGCTGTAAGGATACATTTCTGGCATGAGCTTTAATTGCTTCTTTAGTTGAGACAACCAGGCCAGATCACAGGAACAAGCAAAGCCAGAAGGAGCCTGAGGAGGAATTCTGGGTACAACGGATGCAAAGTTCATTCAGAGCTGGAGGTGCAGTTGGGAAGCATTTGAATCATCACTATTTTAAGAAATGATAAACTGTGTTGGAATCATGATTCTAGTGTTGCTGAAAGACCTGCAGGGGGAACAGTAAAGGCGTCTGCTGCTCCTCAAAGCAGTTATGGTGTCCATAAACAATTCTGAATCATGTTGTGAGTTTTAAATAATTAATACGATATTATGTAAAAGTTATGCATGTTTTTTGACTCAAACGTTTCTGAAGAGCACACAGACATGGCGGACTCTGCAGAATCCAACTGGACCCGACCTCTCCTAAAGCTAACGTTTGGAAGCATTTTTAGCTTTTTTTTATTTAGTGTCAACGATCAAAACGGCTTTGGACAAAAGTCTGATTGTATTTAAAGATCCACAGCAATGGAAATAGTGTTTTTGGTATTTTTTTACATGTTCTTGTGGTCTCTTTCTCATAATAGATGACATATATAAGATTGTTTAAAATTAAAACTGCATTTCTAAGCATTTCTTATTCAAATCGTGTTGGATCAGATCAAAACTGGGGCTGTGTCCGAATTGCTTCCCTACTCACCATTTCCTAGTGAATCTACATTTCCCAAATCCAGTAGCCTATAAATTTCCCAGAAGTCTCTGCGAAAAACCAGTGTGCATTGATGCTCACTAGATCGGCGAATATAGACCACAATGCCATTTTTGCATAAATGTATTTAACTGTATTTTTTTTAAATAAACCATAAACGTTTTCATCTTCAGAACTCAGTGGTCGTCATAAATGGTTGTTGCAAAACGCTCATATCGGCAAGCTAACCTGTGCATCAACAACCCAAAAGTGAATTTCCAATGAGAGAAAATGTGTAGGAAATATGTCTTGTAAATGACAGCTTTTTGTATTTCTTATTTTAGCTAAAAGCAGCATAATCATAATTAAAAGACCACTGGGAACGCTTTGAAAATAGAAAAAATTTGGTTGGTGTGGGACTTTAAGCTGTGTTATAAATTTAGTATTTGGGGAAAACAGGCGATATATCCGCACAATTCCACAATGGGCACTAGTTATTTTGTTTGACTTGAGTTTAAGAGCATCCTATTCAAAAAGATCTATTGAAAATTGATTACTGTTATTTAAAGTCCCGCTCCGATCATCTTCTTAGCTCTCCCAGTCGTGTTTTAATCATGATTATGCAGATTTCAGTCAAAATAACAAAAAACGGTGTCGTTTTCTAGGACAGTTTCTGCAGAGCACCAGGAGTTGTCGGCGGGATCATTGGCGTGGAGCATCCCCCCACCCATAACCGAGAGCTCTCTGTTCACATGCTCTCCCCGTAAGCTTACAGCCCCTCACACTAGAACATATGCCCTTCATCATGACAACATAGGAACAGGCTAAAAACACCAGACTGGGCCCTTAAGGTTTTTGAGTTCAGGGAAAAACTTTCCTTTCGTTGATGATCAAACTTTCCGGTCCTAATAAAGGTTCAGTGATCTTATCTTTACTTGAAAATGCACTGGTGGAGAAAAGTGTGTATTATTGTGCCTCGTGTTGAAGACAAAACATTCAGAATGCATAGATATTTGCTTCATAATCGAATCGTTGCCTCCTGAATCGTAATCGAGTCACGAGGTGCCTAAAGATTCCCAACTAGTTAAAGTGAGAACTTCTCAGCACATTTTACAGACTTCTCCACACCTAAAACCATACAGAGAGCCCTTTAGGAGAGCCTGCATTAGTCCCTGGGCGTGATTTGTTCTCCACTTGGTTGCAGCTCAATTATTCCAGACAATTAGACTGGAGCCAGCCTCGGCAGACCACCCGACTCGCTGCAGACCTTGTGCCAGCAGCCGCCCCCCCCCCTCCGCACACACGAGACACTTCTGGAAGCCGCGACTCCAGACCTCTGCTAATTTTTGTTAGGAATCAAAATGTTCATTTGGTCCCCGGCCGTCTGGACACGATGGAGGAGTTTTTCGTCTGTCCTCGTTCTGCTTACCTTCCAGCACTTATGTAATCTTTTCGGTGTTGAAGCAGAAAGTCTTTGAGCTTGGTGATATTCGTGATCTGCCAAGAGAAGGACACATTATTCACGTTTGTATCGATGAAGCCCAAGCCTATTTTCTCTCAAGTAGGTGGACAAAGTGAGCTCAGACCAAGAGGGCTGTAGATGCTTTTCCCTGCACATCCCCACAGGGATGTGGCTACAAACTCCAAACACATGAACCATTAATCAGTATTTGCTGAAGTCAGTTTATCATCTTCCAAACACGCAAAACCAAACCAGCAGATTTCCTGAAGAATCACCTGTCATAAAGAAAACCACAAGCTGCTGCAAGCAGAGCTTTGACGGAGCCATCTTTAATAGGCATTAACTTCACAATCGGTTACTATTTATCACAGGGAAAATGTGTGTGTGTGTGTGTGTGTGTGTGTGCGCGCTGGGAAACCAGCAGAAATATTTGCAGTAGTAATTTGGTCAAATATTAAAAATTGCTTCCTGGTCCCCAGAGCTCGGCTGGCAGGAGCACCAGCGGGTCTAGCAGCACACAGCCCGGCCCTGTTCGGTCCAAACGCGGACCCATTGGTGACACAATGGGTCTGACTGTGACAGCGACCTCAGAACGAGGGGGATTAGCGGGATAGCATAACAGAGCCGTCTTCAGCCCTTTCACTCTAACCACCTCAATTATCAAATTGCCCTGGCTTGAAGAAGAAACCCGGCACCAGCCGGCTCACGGCGTCTCCAAACATTCATTCTTTACGTCCGGATGACTATTTATGGCGACAGAGAAAAAAAGGTTTCAAATTCAGACAGAAACTTTGGAGACAAACAGATTTTTTTTTTTAAACTTCACAGCTTATATAAATAATGAGCAGTACGGCGCTGTGGGTGACACTGATGCATTGAAAGGAGACTGATGTGAGCCGACCTCTGTAATAACGCAATTATTTCAGGTCAAGAGTTAATTGTAGCTCGGTCCAGTTGAAGTTAAGAGAGGGTTGAAGGGATAACAGAGTCGCACTTATGTTTCAAAGTCTTCACGGAAAAATGAGACAGATCGACTTTTAAGGACGCTTCTTTAATGAGTTAAAAGAAAAAGCCATTTTGACTTTTACAGTGAAACAAAAACCAGCAGTTAAATGAAATGAAAAGACATTTTGATGCTCAACCTATTGAAATATTTGGAAAATATGCTAATTTGATTTAATTCTTCTGTTTTTGCCCACACGCCTGCATGTTTTCTGGGTTTTGACAGCATCATAAACACATTTTAAAGCATCAACGTGGCTATGAATTGTCTGAGGTTATAATTGCACATGAAAGGATCCAAACTTAGCCAAAGATTTTCAGTGGCAGGAAAAACATGATTATGAAAGACACGTTTGACCGTTTATTTCAGCATAACAAGCTCTTAAATGAAAAAATGTACAGAAGAAGCCGCAGCGAGGCCCATTTAGAAGATTCTCTAATGATGTCGGCCTGCCGCTGAATGGAAAATATAAACCCTAACATGACACGACTAATTTATCTTTTACCAAGAACTTTGCTTTCTGCTTGCAATTAGCACTTGGAATCTGTTCTGGTTTTTATTTAAGCGTCTTTGAGGGGAAATGTCAGTTCAAATATGTAAATACCTATACATTTATATTTATGTTTCTCTGAATAAAATCCAAAAGTGCTACAATAAATAAAGAAAATAGGACCAAAACCCAAACAGACAGATTAAAACATCCAGGATCTGCTAAACGTGACGATAAAAATTAAAAACTGATTAGACTGAGACCAAGTAAAAGCTTTTCCATAGAAAAAACACTTAACAATTAAAAAAACAACAACAGAGATCTCCTTTTGTTTCATGTTTCACAGTTAAGTTTCTTAAGTAAAAAAAAATAACATTGTTTCAAGAAAAAAAAAGTCTTATTTTCTGTCTCGCAAGAAAACTAATCTGATCAATAAAGTTTTTTAATGGCAAAAATGATCTTAGTTTCTCACCATAATTTTTCTCTTAAACACAAGAATCCTTGGTAAAAACAATCTTTTCTGACACTATTAGCAGAATTTTTTGCTTATTTAAAGAAAATGTATCAAATTTCAGGAGTTTTTGAATTTCTTTATGGGGCCTGTTTTGGAGTGTTGGAATTCTGGATTTGGAATTGCTTTTTTTCTAACAATCGAAACAAAAAAATACACTATATAAGACAAACAAAAGAGATATACACATGTAAATTGATGCAATTTTAATTACCATTAACCATAAATTTACATATTTGAACTAACATATACAGTACACGACGCAATGAATCCCTTAAATGTTACGTTTGTCCAAAAAAAAAAGTTTAGGGGGTGGAAGGAAGCATAGTTAACATTTAAAATAATTTGGTTTGAACTTCAAGGATCGGGCTTAAGATATATATTTATCTGTTTGTCTGTGCAAAGCTCAAAAAATTAGAATTTTAAAACAAATTCTGAATTTAACTGGGACACAATGCAAAGTGTCTGTTTACTGGCGCCAGTGCAAAGCCTCGTTTTGGACAATCTGCCAGTGATTTAAGGAGCAAGTAAAAAAAAAAAAAAGAATGGCAATGCAGCTATTTTACCAGCAGCTGGCGCTACATCCTCAGCTTTGGCAGCTGCTGGGTCAGACAGAAAACACAGGGTGGTGTGAGGAGGGAACAGTCAAGACCGGCTGCTCTGGGGGTTGAGCCGTCTCCTGTGTGCATACACTGCAGCTCAGATTCCCAGCACAACCTCCAGGGTTTGCAGGGGGTCAGAGGGATCAATTGCTCTTGTAACATAAGACCCTAAAGAGCAAGTAATTCCTCAACAATGAGGGGGTGGCCTCGTGCATGCAGCTTTCCTCATATGTGTGCTGGTAAGCATGTGTGTGTGTGTGGAGGCAGGAGGAGACAGTCTGCCGGGCTATATCTAATCTCGTCATCATCAAAGACCCCCACTTTACGTCCTCACTTTCTCCGTCCCCTCGCCTTCCCTCCAGCCCTGACTGAGTCCAAACAAACCATCAGGGGGGATTATTATGAGGAAGAAAAGAGGAACGGCTTCGCTAGCAGATCTCCTAAGAGCTTGGGCGGCTTTTTGTTTGGTTGGATCCGGGGGGGGGGGGGGTACGCACAGGACTTGATGATGACTGCACTGTTCTGGTTTAAGTCCCTGACTGCGTCCTGACCGTGGGCTATCCGCTCCGACGCCACGCTTCGCCGTGGTTACACATGCAGGCCGAATACATAAAGGAAGCCTCAGTGAGGAGGACGGGGGCCACATGTTGACTTTATTACCATGTTTACGTCTGACTCCCTAATGGGCCGAGTTTGTCTTCCCATGCCTGCTAAGAGAGGCTTCTGACAGCCCAATAAACAAGGAAATCAAAGCTTTCTGGAATATTAATATTCTAACCAACTCTCTCTTTTTTCTCTCAAATTAACCTTTCATGGTTTTCAAGGCTGTAGTTCAAATCACATCAACAAATCCCTCAATGGAAAAACATGATTAAAAATCACAATGACAATTTTAAAAGAAAAATGATTTAAAACAAAACATTAAATTTTGTTAAAATTCCAGAAACAAAAACATGAGAAAAAAATTCAGTAATTTCTTAAAAAAAAAAAAAAAAATGTTAAAAATAAGACAACGTAAGAAGCCAGAAAAGGTTTGTCTTATTGGACATCACTGGCGACGTTTGAGTTTTGAAGAAGAGGGAAAGCAGAATGTTGAACCCAAACTGAAGTAAAGAATGAATTGATCAGTCACTGAACTGTTGCAGCGGCTTTGGTCAGAAGTTTACAGAAATATCCTCCATCAGAAGATATCGCCATGATGAATAACGTCCGGACAAAAAGGTCAACAAACGTCACCATCTCTTAAAGAACGTCTTTGGTTTTACCAAAAGTTTCCTTTTTCATTTTTTCTGTTTCATTTTTTGGAATTACGTTTAGGTTTCTGGATTTATGTTTTGATTTCCTAAATGTTTTTTTCAATACTAATTGTTATATCTTTATTTTGTGTTGTTCTCATCTGTAATATGTTTTTGCATCGAGTGATTTGCCCTTTGGGGCCACCGTAGTTTCAGTCCTAAAAAGATTAAAAATGTAAAGACACTGAATTCACAGGTTTGATTTTCCAAATTCAGCAAGATTCAAACCAACTGTTAAATTTTCAGACCAATATACTTTTAATAAAAACTGTTAACAAGTTTTGATTGAATTAAGAAAGGTGTGAGATTTATGACTAAGTTATCATTTCTAAAATAATAAGTAAGAACATGCAACTGTTTTTCACCAAAAAAAAATGAGCATAAAAACTATTTATTGGTTTAATAAATTCCACTTTTTTATTTTGAAGATTTTTTTTGACAATTCTAATTCAATCTGTATTTTTAAACTCAGCTCAACTTTACTGTTATTGCATGTACAACAAAATTATGATGATCCAAAGAATATATAAAGGTCAGGATTTGACATATAAATACATTTTAAACATTAAAATGATAAAATTAAATATGTAAAGAGGGTTAGAGTTGCTGCTGTCCAATTTGTTAGTTAAAAATGTGGGGAAAATCCTGAAATTTCGAAGCTAATCTGAAGCATAATTTGGTTTTTCATTCTGAATTTTGTTCCTGTTTGCAGCTAAAAACTCTCAGATGGACCAAGCGGTTGGCTCCACCACTGGAGAAGGTCTCTGGACTCGTTTTGGACCCACTTCCATTGCTGAAATCTGAAGCCATCTTTACGTTCAACTATTTGTTTTATGTGGGAACAGATATAAAGGTTGAGGCGGTCACATGCAACTAATGAAGACCCTTAAGACCACACGACAACGGGAACAAAGTCAGGTCATGACAGCAGGACACCAAGCGACACAACTACACACCATACTGGAGAGTCTTCTTTGACTTCTGCATCACAGGAAACTCGCAAAACGGCATTCTTGTTTCTAGACTAAACTTTTGTTGTTTACGCCTTCAGGGATTCTATTAACTCACCTGAAAATGGCCGAATTCCCTAAAAAACTTGTCATAACTCCTTTAATGCAGAGAATGAAATCCTAAGTAGATTTATACTTTTGCAGGAGTCTTAGTTTGAAAGTAATGCATTAAAAATCCCTAAAAAATAAAAGCATCTATTTTCCAAGAAAACTTTAACCAATAATATGAAGTCAGTACAGACTGATAATTAACAATCAATACTGAGAACTTTAAAAAAAAAAACAAAATAGATTAATTTGGTTGCAAGTCGTTAAAAATCTTAGACAATTTTATAAAGGTTAATATGTTTTTTCTTAGAATTTATATAAAATAAATAACTAAATGTGTCTAAAAGTGTTTTTACGAACTGAAATATATAGATTTTTTTAAAAAGCTAAACACCTGGGGGGGGGGAAATTACTCGAAGTGTTAAAAAAAAAATCTGTTCTCATGATTTTTGCGTTTGTTGTTAAAAAGATCATATTCTTTGCTGTAGTTTCGGGTTTTCCTACACTGTGAAGATGCCAGAAAAACTTTCCCCCATAAAATCAGAAACTAAATTTGTTCAAAAGTCTTGAGAGACATTCGTTGCAGCAGAAGACTATTTGTTGATGACCTGCTGCGTTTACTTTATACTCATACAACATGTCTGTGAAGATCTCATTCATCCAGGATAGTTTTTATAGCAGAAAAAGGGTTTAAAAAGGACCATCTGGACTTAGTTTGAAGATGTTCAAACTAAGGCGAAACGTCCTCAACTTCTTTAAACCTTTTTCTGCTTCACAGTGAGGCATTTAACTCTTTATTTTCCGAGCTCAAACCTCTATGAGTAAAAAAAAAAAAAAAGAAATCTGGGTTTAAATTGCAGCATAATTTTTAATAATAAATTAGAGTTAATTGGGGTTTTGAGCTATGATCCAAGTCACATCTTGGTGCAGTTAAATATACCTTTAAACCTTTAAAATTCCATTCACCTACACAGCTCCTTCTGCCTTAAAGCACAGAACATCATCAAAGACACTTCCCAACCCGATCACCTCCCGTCTGAACTGTTGCCTTCAGGCAGACGTTACATGTCCAGTAGAGCAAGGACAACTCATCTCAACAACATATCCTGCTGGCTGCAATAAACATTGCTAAAAAGTTATACAAAAAGTTTAAATCAAGATTATTTTTTTTTGTCTATTACTGTTGTTTGAGCAATTTTAACACTCTTTATGTTGCTGGCGATAGTGGCTCAGACGGTTGAGCAGGTCGGCCAATGATCAAAGGGTCGGCGGTTCAATCCCCGCTGTTAACTGTCGTTGTGTCCTTCACCCTCTGTGCCTCCAGTGTGGCCCCACCGGTGTGTGACTGCGTATGAATGTTCTGGTGATGGTCGGAGGGGCCGTAGGCGCCAACTGGCAGCCACGCCTCTGTCCGTCTGCCCCAGGGCAGCTGTGGCTACATCAGTAGCTACCATCACCAAGTATGAATGAGGAGTGGATGAATAATGGACACAATGTAAGCTGGAAAAGTGCAGTTAATTATAATTAACCAATTGTAAATTCCAGTTTTAAATGACTGTTTAAACTTTTTAGTGGTTGTAAATCTTGTTCAGTTGCCAGGCTTATGGTCAGACTAGCTAGTGTTCAACCACCTCCTCCAATCGCAAAGGTTTGATTTGCTAATTGTGAATTTTTTTTAAACTGTTCCGTTTCCATTAGGCAAATTTAGTATCGCAAATCCAATTGGTGCAATTTCATCGTCAATGGAAACGCAGCCAACAAGTACAGCGCACTTTTTAAATTTCGTTATACACATGTCAATGATAAAGGGCGTTTTTTTTATTCCATTGTACACAGAACAGTAACTACTTTTAAATTTATTTGTGCATTTGACATTTACAAGTACAGTATCCATCTATCTGCTGTTTTTGATTTTCAATTTTTTGATTATTTAAATATATTGTAGATTTTCAAACAAAACTGAAGATTAAAAAGTAGTCCCTGTTGGTAAAAAGTATTAAGAAAGGGATATTTTGAACACATATAGTCTTTCAGAGTGAAGTTTTTCCAGGGAAGAGCCCCTCTGATAGCACAACATACTTTAGAGAGCTGGCTGATGGCCATTCTTTTTAGGGTTTCAAAGAAAACACTGTGAGAAGAAGCCAATTTTGGAATACCAATACTGGAGGCACAGCGGGGAGCCAAGCACTATTTTCTACACCCAATTTAACAATTTAAGAATGACCTCCTCCATTTAAACTGGAGAGGGACAGCATGCTGAGGGGAGTGGGGAGGTGAGCGGTGAAATGGAGATCCCAGTGGCCCCAAAACCAGCCCTTATGAGGTGAAAGACTCTCCTGGCCAAAGCCCATCCTGCAAACACTGGTCCTCTTAGTCAATCAAAACCTCGTCTTTGAAAGAACTTACATTTCCTCTCTTGCTGTGCTGACTTTTTGAGAAGAAGAAAAAAAGAAAAGTCTCATAAGACCACTGCGTATTTGTCAACTTTGATTTTTTCCTTCCATTTTTGCAAAGCCTCAATGGTAACATAGGAAGGAGAGCCATGCATGTCTTGAAGGGCACTCACATCTGTTTTGCATTAGGTGCCGACCGTCAACATTGTTACTGGGGACCTAATTTAATATTTTCTCTGTTTTGATCTTCCACCTTTAATCACTGGCTCTTGGGAGGATCGGCTTTCCCCAGAAATTGTTTGAGAGCCGAAAGAAAATGTTATTGTAGCGTGTTTTTGGAATCATACATGGAAAAAGGCGACGCTGGCAAAAAAAAAAAAAAGCTGCCCAATGTCAGGGCGTATAGAGAAGAACGGACAGAAAAGTTTGGAGAGAGGTGGATGAAAACCGCGACTTAACTTTAAACAGTCGAGGCATTCCAGACTTGCAACTTCAATTTCTATAAAAACGGTTCAGTGAGATGGTCTGAGATGATAGCTCCAGCATGAGGGAGACAGCGGGAGGTTAGCGGGGTGAGGGGGGCCAGAGGCCAAGCACCACAGGGTAGGTATGAGTTTCTATTGAATCAGCAGCAGAGCTTTTATTAAACCGCCGTATTTAATGCCGCTACAAAAGTACACGACCAAAACGTGGCTGGTGCAGATCTTCTCATGTCGTCTTCAGGCTGATGGTTGGTGACATTTAAGATTTTACTCCCCCGTGGGAAATGTGAAAGTGGTTCTTCAAGGTTTTATTTGAAGACATCTGCTTAAGTCAGATAAATAACTGCTGGGGCAGAGCAAAGGCCGTGTTGCCCTGTGAAAAACGGGTGCACACTGATGTCTTCTAAACTCTTCACCAAAAACTAGTCTTTATCGGAATATTAATCTATAGCTGGAAATTTGGAGAAAAGTTTATGTTCAGCATGCTGTCAACTTCCTCCGCCTTCTGTGTTCTTTACTGACCTACACCAAGTCTAGAACATCCAGAATTTGGATTCAAAGACCCATAACTCTGAAGATGGTTATCACACCGAACGCAATTATAATGGGGGCGACATACAATGTTAAGCCAATGTACAGACTTGATCTGAGGTCCGGCAGCGTGATTGTAGCGTCAGGCGCAGCGAGGCAGACCGGCAGCAGTGCGTTTTGAGTGTCGCAGCACGATTTGGGTGTTGTGGCGCATCCAGAGTAAAAAAAAAAATCTGACTTTTGGCGAGGTTGAGGTGTCACTTCACCCATTTGATGTGTTAAGGGGTGGAGTAAAAATCCACTGTGGAGGATCGGTCCAAGCGGCCTTGTCCTGATCTACCATCCATTTGCTTATCACGCTACATCGCTTTTGGGGCTGCAGGGTTGCCAGAGCACATTCTGGTTATTGTTGGGCTAAGGTGAGGCACACCCTGGACAGGTTGCCAGTCTGTTGCAGGGCCCATGGGGCTGAAGTGACCCCACCCACTGCACCGACCCCCAGGAGGCTGACGGGGGGGCAGATGAGAGAGCAGCCGCAGCTGCTCAGGCCTTCTGAAATTTATGATATTTTATTTATTTGCTTTAAGAAAATAATAGCGCTCTTGCCTCACAGCAAGAAGTCCTGGTTCAAGTCCCGGCTGGGGGACCAGAAACAGAACACCAATGGGGGACCTTTCTGTGTAGAGTTTGCATGTTCTCCCCGTGCATGTGTGGGTTTTCTCCGGGGACTCTGGCTTCCTCCCGCCATCTAAAAACATGCTTAATTGGTCCCTCCAAATTGTCCATAGGTGTGAACGTGCGTGTGCATGGGTGAGTGGTTGAGGCCCTGTGACAGACTGGCGACCTGTCCAGGGTGTCCTCTGCCTTCGGCCGCAAGACGCCGGGATAGGCTCTGGCAGCCCCGTGACCCCGAAAGGGATCAAACAGATTAGAAGATGAATGAATGCATTGAGAAAATAATTTTTAATAAATTCCGTCTCAGATTTTTTCGTAAGGGAAAGTCAAAATTAGCTCTTTTTTATGACTCTTTTAAAGCTGAAGTAGACAAGCTTGATATTCAACGATGTCGACTGTTAACTGTCCACATGGGAAAAGCAGCAGACATGCAGGTAGCGAAAGGGAGAAGATTCTTCTTCTTCTTCTGCGTATTTACTGTTGTCTACCACCTGTAATAGGAAGAGGCTCAGTGTGCAAAGTGAAAGCTGTGAAAATCCCGCAAATCTTGCTCCAGACGTTTTGTTTTCACAGCTTTGTTCCTGTAAATGTCCGTCTTGGAGTCCGAACACAAACCGCAAATATTATTGTCTCCTTCGAAATCATGTTTACAACGGTTGGTACTTCCGTGGCGGACGCCACCCTCATGTCACTACTAAATCCGAGTCTCAGATTGGTTGCAGGACTGCGATTAAGTGTAAAATTGTTTAACCAGTTGAATTTCCAGTAGTGAGCATGGTGACCGAATTGCTTTGAAAATTCAGGTCACTATATAGTTTTGCAGTAGTTAGGGGTTAGGGTGGGAATTCGGACACAAACACTGTGTTGGTGCGTTCATTGCAGGAAATTATTTTATTGTTGCAGGTGTTAATGATTTCAAGCTCCCATAAGGAAACAAATGTAAACATTTATTTGTTATTTGAATGCAACAAAATGACTAATCGTCCTCTGAAACATTAGATTTTCCACTTTTATCAATCATCATAACAGGCATACAGGTACACAGATATGTATTTAAAATTAATTACATGTATATAATTGATGAAGATTTCAAATTAATATTATTTTATATGAAATCTGTATCTTAGCTATAGTATTTTTTACAGGGTAGTTAGTCTGTTAATAACATCAATCAATCGCTCAAGATTTTTTTTTCAACTACGTTCATCTAAAAAACGTGTAGTCTTTTAGGGAAAAACTAGTGCTACATTCATTAATGCTCACATTTCCAGTAATTGCACAGCAAAGTCTGTAGATTAAAAAAAATTAGGTCAAGTTTATGTTTTTTATGAGGTATTAATTTAAAAGCAGCAACTTTTTTAAAATTAAACAGTTGGGGTACTAAACGACTTAAAAACAGCCAACAATGGTTGTACTTATACGTTTTTAAAAGAAAAAGTAGTGGTGTGTACATTTGTCATATAAAAGGCAATGTTTGTAGAGAAGTTTTATCGTTTCAAATGAGCTAGCATCATCATCATCATCATCATGCTATCGCTAGCTAAGAGGAGCACTCACCACTTCTTTCGCTCTCTGGGTGAAGCCGCTCTTCGTTCTGCTTCTTTTGAAAATCTCATCTTTCGTCGAGTCGAACCCGATCCCTATCGCCTTGTTTCTGGTCTTCACTGTCTTCACGCTGGCTTTAAAAAGCAGAGTGATGTCCACAGCCATTTCTGTGCACGCGCCGCTGTCAACAAGGCGACACGTCATCGACCGGTGACGTCATCAACATGAGACGCCGCAGCGGATTTTTCCCTCAAAGGGGAAAAAGGAAAAGCCTTAAACAGGTTTGCACCGATTAGGATTTGATTTCCCATTAAATCAACACGGAACTTAACCAAAACTCAACATTTGACTGTTTCACTTTGAATTAGGTTGTATATAATGGAAAAACAATAACAGAAAAGGACTAATCTGAAATTATAGGGTTTTAGAAGCGTTAAGGGGAATATCATTTTGAGAAAAATCTAAGGGTTTTCATGAGTTTCTATTTTGTTTAATACGTTCTATTAATGGTTGTTTTATGTGTTTTCCTCGCAGACAAATGCCTCCACAGCCAGTGAAGGGCTCCACCAGCAGAAAGAGAAGACCCAACTGGACTGACCCGGAATGCCTTCTTCTGGCTCAGTTAATACAGAAAAAGCAGAACATAGTCAGAGGAAAGCAAAGCACCGGAGTATCGGTTCAAGACAAGAGGCATGCCTGGAAGGAGATAGTCCAAGCTATTAATGATGCTTTTCCACAGGTCCAGCGCACAGTTTCCGACTGCAACAAAAAGTGGGAAAACCTCCTTGCGAAGGCAAGGGAGGAGATAAAACGACAGAGTAACAAAGGTCAGGAAACATGCATTTTCTTTTTTAAGTTTAGTAACATTGTGCATTTCTGACTAATAGCAAACTTTTGTTTTTTTAATGTTGCAGAAGAAGAGATGTTATTTGAGAAACTTAGTGCCGTGACACAGATAGTTATTTCTGTGTTGAACATCTCGGAGAAGAAGATGCAGGAACAGAAGAAACTTCGTGACGCAGATCCAGCGGAAAATCCAGAAAACAGGCAACACTTTTTCCCCCCCCTATTTCTTTAAGGATGAAAATCATGTTTGTGCGAGTTTTTTACATGTTCTTGTGGTATTTTTTTCATGATGGAGGACATACAGTGGGGCAAAAAAAAAAAGTATTCAGTCAGCCACCAATTGTGCAAGTTCTCCTACTTAGAAAGATGAGAGATGCATCCACTTGGAGATAAATATATCCATGTACGTCCAAGCCGGAATCTGGCTCAAAACTGTACGACTGTTAGGTTGGGGGTGTGAGGGGCTGTAAGCTAGCAAAAGAGTGTGTAAACAAAGGTGTGATGGGAAGGGGAATTTCAAATTAACTCATGCTGCTCTGCAGAAACTATGTCCTAGTCAACGACACACGTTTTCTGATTTAGGCTAAAAACGGCAAAATCATAATTAATAGATAATAACGCTATGAAAATAGATCAAAAGAGGATTGGAGTTTCGAATTGAAGTGTAATTTTCTTTTTATATGTGTTAATTTTGGAATTAACTCTAAATTGATCATTGAATATCTTCTGCTTCATCCTGCAGCTATGCTGAAGATGGAAATTCAACAACAGAGGAGAGCACGAGCAAGCAGGCGCTGATAGAGGTAGAACTTTCAGATCCGGATCCAGATCCAGATCCAGATCCAGATCAAACCATCACTCCAGACTATAAAACGGCTTCAACAAAGATTCCCACCTCCCCAGCGAGACATGAGGATGTCTGTACCGATTCCAATGTCCAAAGCCCTTGTTCTTCTTCTTCATCACCAATTTGCAGACCTGCTGCTCTGCAGGAGAAGTTTAATCTGGAAATGTCTGTACTAAGAAGACAAGACAAAGTTCTCAAGCTGCAGGAGGAGTATTACGCACTTAAAATAAAGCTGTTGAAGAATCAAATCAAAGAATTCTCTCAAGAAGACTGAAGTGACCGGGCTTTTTTGTTGCCGCCCCCCAGTTATGAAATAATATTCTTTCTGAGCTGCACATGACATCAGATCTACTAACAGGGGGGGGGGGGGGTTGTATGAGTATAGGCCAAGTATGTGTTTAATATTGAGAAAATATTTGTTTAATGTCTTGTCTTTTTGTCTTTAAAATGTGATTGTTTTTATGAAAAGCACTTTGAGTAGCATGACTTGGAAAAGTGCTATAGACATGAAGTTTAATTTGATTTAAGACTTAGTTTTTTTTAGAATGACTTTTAACACTCAGGGGTCCGTAGCATCTTATTTTCTTAGATTTGCTTTGTTTCCTATGTATTTTATTAGTTTTAGTAATTGCATGCTATTGTTTTTTTAAGTATTTGTTCTTAATATGCTCAATGTTAAACTTTCTTTTTTAGTCCTCTTTTTTATGTGAGGTGCTTTGTAAATTGTTAAAAAAAAAAAAAAGTTTCATTCATTCAAATGCTGCTGCCAGTTGTAAAAACAACTGATTTTTCTCATTTTTGGCCTAAAATAGTTCATGCGATGACACCTATTTGTAATTTTTGGTATACTTTTTCATTTTAAATACGTCAAAGTGGGTTCAAAGGAAAGGACTTCTGTGAATTGAAGATACAGGATAACTTAACATCGTCTGAGGTTCGCTTCACCTATAAATGTTCAGTAATAACACTATGTCAAGTGAGACTGGTTTGTTGGTTTATCATCAATAGTGCGAGTTTTAAAGTTAAATGTTTAACATAACTAATGCTCATGTAAAAACACTCGGATCTGCCAGTGAAAGCAAAGCTAAAACTCTGACACAAATACAGTAATTTGTGTCAAATCTTTCCCTTAAATGAGTTTATTTGTGAGTGACAGAGTTGGCACCCAGATGTAAGCAGTGGGGTCTGGAGTGTTGGATTAAAGTCTCTTATTTGCAGTGTGGTTTGCTCATTTCCTTTGTTAGTGCAGTGCCAGACTGCGTTACAGCTGAGCGCTCTGACTGTCTCCCTGTTTCCTGCACTTTCAGCATGAACACAGATTTTATTTGTATTTTTCCCCGTTTTGACTGGAAAACAAGCAGCTTTTTGAAAAACTGAGCTTATGAAACACATTAAAATGCGATCACGGTTTCAATACCAAATGGGCTGCAAATAATTTAACATTGCATTTGCGCTCTCGAACTTTTCCTTTTCCACTGAAATAACATCTCACTTTGTCTGCGAGCAGCTATTAGGCTTGGCTGGAAAGCTAGGTGTTTTTTTTAACAGTTGACTTTATGTAGAGCGGTTTGTGCAAAACTAAATGAAGGCTTCTCAATAAAGCATTTTTCTAAAAAAAAAAAATTATCAAAAAACACGTTTAAAGACCCACTCCATTCGGAAATGTGTTTTTGGTGTTTTTAACATGATCTAGCATCTTTCTAATGATGGAGAACATACAGGAATTTATTTAAATCATTAATTAGGAGCAGACAAAAAAAATGCTGTTTGAAAAAACCTTCAATTTCCGGCTCTATCTGGCAGGTTTTACAGTCCCACGCACAACTCAGAGGTAAATTTCTGATGAACTCTTGCTGCTCTGCAGAAACTAAGTCCTAGAAAGATTTTTTTAATTTTGTCTACAATGACAATCTTAATTACAAGACCGATGGGAACACTTTGAAAATAGATCATGAAAATGATAGGAGTGGGACTTCAAGGCTTTTGCAAATGAGGATAGCTGTTATGTCAAATGGGGCCCCCTGTCTTTTTCCTTTTGACAACTATTGCTTGTTTTATTTTTCTGTTTATGGGCACTGTTAACTGCTGCTACCCAATATGACATTAACAAATTTAAATGTTCTTAAAAAGTCTTGAGTTCTCCAGGGTTAAAACTGGACAGAACAAAGCTATAGCAAACTTTTGATAACAGTGGTTAAGACTTTTTTTCTTCAGCTTGACTCAAAACAAATCAGTTTGACTTTTCTTATCTTCTTTTAAAAATCATTTCTTTGCCTACATGTTTTATTTTTATCACGAGTATCAGATAAGAAATGAGTTAAAAAAAAGCCACTTTTAAGTCATTCAGTGATGGAGACCAAAACAATGAAATGTGGTACAACAGAGGATACATTCTTCATGGGAATTCCTAGATACTATCTGAGCCTGGATGACAGGTCAGTGATGGTATCCATTCCCCTCCTCCCTGACAGATGAGCCATGTTCAGTAGTGTCCTCTGGGCAGTCCACTTACCTCCCTGTAAAGAAGCCCTTTACGTCCCACTTTCCCTTTGTTTGGACGACTTTCAGACCTGTCAGTTTATCTTCACAGGACGCATCTATTGCCTGTTTGATGTTGGCTTAATTATGTCAGAAACACTTATCTCTGTTTAGCCTGTGGCTGTATCCTTTCTCTTACTCGTTAAAAAAAGGTCTTAGTTCTGTCAGGAAGATGGAAGGAATGAGAAGTGTCTGCATGTCGGTGGATCGCCATGGTTTCCTAATGTAGTTTACTTGTTTTGGTCACTCAGAGTTCTGGTTTCTTTGAAATTTCTTTAGTGGAATCAAACTGAAGTGAATTGAATCCACTTTGTTGGCGGTTAACCCCTTCTGCTGCAACAGCTGTGTGCAGAAATGTGCCTAGGACTGATGGAGCACAATGAGGTGACAGGGAGCTGCTGTTGCTTCTGAGATTAAAGCTCATGGACCCCACCCTGCAGGTCAGCATGCAAACAAGCCTCTGGACACCTCCCAAAATGAATAAAAGAGGAAAACACAGTGTGTGTCATCATATTTCTGCGATCACCTTACACCTTTTCTTGACTTCACAAAGACCTTATTAAAGTAATACACCACGTTTCTTTTGAAAACTACACCATGTTCAGAAAAGCTTTTCTTCAAACTAAGTTTTTGATTGTGAAATGGGAAGTCAAAGAGAATCGAAAGGAGGATTTTTTTCTGGAGACAATCCAACTAATCTTCTGGATTATTGCAACTGCATCATCATTTTCGAAAGACTGTCAGCTCTACAGAGCCACACTGAAAATGGGATCGCTGGTAAACAGGTTATATGCGTGGTGTTTTGGATGTCTGTTTACACAATGGATTTTAACGTTGACGTGTTTATTTCTTGCCACTGTTATATGAAAATGATGCACCTTTTCATGATTTATATTCAGTAAATTGGTTAATTATTTTTGATTTAGAGTTCTCTTTTTGAACTTTAGTTTGCTTCCTTTTGTATAATGAGCTAAATTTGGTGATCTACTTTAATGTCACTTTCGATCATGACAGGTGTGGTCATTGTTGGTCCTGTTCTGTGAAGGCCAGGTTCTAATGGGTTTGAAGTTTTTAAGTCTTGACTTAAGGCCTAACCTTGGACTGGGCAGTAAGAGACATATGGCCCTACACCACCGTGTGTTGGTTCTGTGGATTCCTGTCTGGATTACTCATTGAACTTGGATTACATTGAACTTCATGAAACTGGACTTGTTGTTTTTCTGTTATTCAAATTCTGATACAAATGTACTATTCTAGTCCCGCCCTGCTTTATGTTTGATTACACCGTGGCTCTAGTTGACTTGCTACAGACAAACAAAAGAAGCTCTTAGGTTTCAAGTATTTCACAAGAAAATATAAATAAATTAACTGATTTTTTTTCACAACACACTAACCGCACATATGAGAATGGTACGTTCCTATTTCATGACGTCCCTTGAGATGGCCATACGACCCTGGGGAAACTGCGAGACACACCTCCTCTCTACGACCCTCCATGGCCCCGGACAACCCAAAAACCTGCAGCACCTGAATGGGTGCTTGTGACTAAGGCTTTGAGTTCACTCATGGCTTCCAGTCGCGCTCATTACATTCCCACCATGGACGACTAGAGCCAATAAACACAGAGGTTAGCAAGGACATAAATGTACTTTTATAATAACAAGCTCCTTGATAGCATGAAGTACATTTCATTTCTCTGTGCATGAGTTTGCATGTCCAAGAATATTTACATTTTGATTTGTTTTTACCTCTAAATGAATCAGGGACCATTTTTTTAAATGGGGATCCTGACTTTTACATGCAAAGTCATGCACAAGGGGAGTGACCTGGAAAACAAATCATGGGAAACTAAAGCAGCTGAGATGCTTGAAGCACTAAACCCTGCCCATTGGCTAATGGCGCAATCACAAATAGTATTTTCCAAAATGTAGCCACTGTTACAAATGCTTCAGGTTATTTAAACCGAAGCCCATTAGAGACAGGCTTCAGGCGCAGCTCAATACTCAGAGGGATAAACTACAATTCATGTTTTCATTTTGCTGCTTCGGTCAGCGCCAAGTAAAGCAGTTTTTTTTCCAAAAGGCATGGCTTGCACTCATTGATGTGTTTGTCTTCTCACGGCACAAAGGTTTTGTGTTTTGGTAATGGTGAGGCATGATGAATGACATAATGACCACATCACTATGCTTTCCCACTGTGGCCTTCAGAAAGGGACATACATTGCCTTAATCAATGAAAGGAGATCCTTTTTTGTAATTACAACCAGTAGAAAATGGGGCTGTGTTATTTTTTTTTCTGGACAGCTTTCACATTCCAGTCTAATATGGCAATGGGGACTTTTGAAGTCACTATCCTGGCAGTCCTAAATTATACCTTTCATCAGCCAATCATAAAAAACGCCAACCTGACAGCCCTAATTACAACTTAGATTCAGATGGAGCCCATGTAATCAATAGGGAACGCATGATACTTCTGTCAAGCTGATGGTTAATACTAGACTTTTCCTGCATTTCTTTCAGTAATTTCTGAGTTATTCATTATAATCTACTTTTTCCTTTCGATTCTTTATTAAAAAGACAACCTCTCTTCAAGCATAGAACTGTGTATTTCCTTTGAATTTACACATCTCAATAAAATACACATTTCTTGAAGTGTTTTTCTCCACTCTGCAATCAAAATGTCTTTATTTTTAAATAAAAAGTATCAGAAGTTCTGATTTCATGAGTTCTTCTTACCTACTATTTTTATCAATAAATCTATAGATCACTTTGTTTGCGGAACACCTTTCATTATCATGTGTAGAACCTAATGTATTTGAGATAAAAACAAATAATCAGAGGTTTAAAATAAAAATAAAAAGTCAAAAAACACAAAATGCTAAAAACAACAATCAAAACAAACATAAAATGGTAGGAAATGCTGTGGCCCTTAGTTTGTGAAGACACTTTATAGATTAAAAGATAGAAAGGGTAATAAATATACACATGTTAAACCATAACTGAAAATTTGTTTTTAGTCTTTTACTCCAAGAGAACTGTAGTTGGAAAAGAATAATTCTTATCTAGCTTTTGTAAAACAACAAGCAAAGATACAAAATTATTTTATCCTATTGGGTTAATGTGTCACCAGCATTTGCAGCGTCTTCCTACGTGTTTCCTTAGTATGACAAGCTCAATGGAAGCATTTAAAAGTGAGCCGCCTCACCCTCACTGGAAATATGTGATGTAAAAAAGGACATTTGAATTGACACAGGAAATTACCGCTGTCTGCACAGGTCAGGGGGTTCGCTGACGAAATCTACTTTACAGTACAACTGTTGTGGAGTCACCTCCACCTCCATGTTTGTGTGCACGCCACGTTTTTTTCAGCACAGCCCTCCCATCAAAAGGCAAAGTCCGCCTAACGTGACAGCTGGTCAGCTGAGGCCAATTAAGGGTTTCTGCTGGGAAACTGTTGGCGGAGCAGCGTGACCCAAAACAACAGCAGCTAGTATGTATCGTCAGCCATGTCTACTGTACAGAAACGCATTTTTGCCTCTGAACAAACCAGCCTTGAAATGGAACATAAACTAATTTGTGTTTTTGTGGTTTCCCTCGTTCTTAACTCCAGACTCTGGCCAAGGCCGGAGCTCCATGCATTTATACATGAGCAAAAACAATAAAGGGATCAAGAAAAGGAGCCTGATGGATGACTGAAACCATATGGAGCTCACGGAGAGCGGCTCGTAGTGTGACAACACAGCATCCACCTCGTCAGACTCCCAACCACCTTCACCCCAACCTGCCAGCCCCCCTCCTCCAATCCAGGTCCTTGCAACAAGAGAAGGTCAATCAACTCCTGGGACTGAGACTAAAGTCACTGTGATTTTCAGAAAGCACTTGAGGGATCCAAGGAGGCAAATGGTCTGGCTGCCAAACCCTCCACTGCATGTCATTACAATCATTCAACCCAAGAGTGTGGTTTATTTGGCTCCATTATGAGCAATTGTCGAAACCGGACAGAATGACATTTGTTCATTCCAACATTAAAATTCGCTCTTTGATTTTCCTTATTATGTGTTGGACTAAAAGTGAACTTTAAATAATTTACATTTTCATTTTGTACATACTAAAGTTCTGCAGATTTTCTGCAGAAAAAAAGCCAAAAATCCCAAACTTTACAAAACACAATTTCTAGAAATTTCATTAAAAAAGCAAATGAGGTTCCGATATTTTTGGCACAATAGTACAATATAATAATTAACTTTATTTTTACGGCACCTTTCAAGCTAAAAATACAAAGTACTTCACAGTAAAAAGGAATACAAAAAGCAATTAAAAAAAAAAATGTTTTTAGCTGCTTTTTAGAAGAAAACAGTGAGTCTGCAGATCTGAGGCTGAGAGGAAGGGAGTTCCAGAGCAATGAAGCCACTGCTGCAAAGACTCTGTCACCTTTAGTTTTTAACAACCAGCAGACCCTGGTCACATGACCTCAGGGACCTGCTGGGAGTGGACGGCGGCACAAGGTCTTTGGTGCTTGGTTATTAAGAGCTGTGTATGTGAAAACCAGGATTTTGAAATGCACTTGGAAACGGATGGGGAGCCAGTGCAGCTGGATTAACAACGGGGTGACGGGTGAAAACTTGGATGAATTGGTTAAAAGCCTCGCAGCAGCATTCTGGAAAACCTGGAGCTGTTCTAGAGAAACATGTGAAGATGGAGTTGCAGTAATCAAGGCGAGAAGATATAAAAGCGTGGATGAGCATCTCCATATCAGGACACAATTTGACTCAGTTTGGCAATGTTTTTAAGATGATAAAAACAAGAACGAACAAGTGACCCGACATGAGAGTCAAGGGACAAAACCGGGTCTAGAGTCACCCCAAGGTTCCTGACAGACGGCTTGATAGTGGAAGCAAATGGACCGAACGACTGGACTATCTGGGGCAGGCAACTGTCACAACCTCAGTTTTGGCTTCATTTAGTTGGAGAAAGTTGTTATTCATCCAACTCTCGACACCTGGGTAAAGTCTGTATTTTAAAAACATCCTGGGGTTTAAAAGACACATAAAGCTCAATACCATCAGCATAAAAATGATAGAAAAAAAATCATTAAAATAACTAAAGATATGCTGCAAAAGCAGCAGATATAAAACGGAAAATAAAGGTCCCAAAACTGAGCCTTGTGGCACACCAGAACTGTTTCTGTAATGCAAGTTATTCAAGTTATAAACTGACCAATCAGATGCTTCAATCAATGAAGGTGCCTTTTTGTTGTTTGTTCAAAGCGTTTGAAAGACATATTGTCTTGAGCCTGCTTTTAGTGGAAGGGGTGTGGCCTTGTAACCTGCTCACTCCTGAAGCGTTGCCATAGAAATGTGAACTCAGACTGACACGGACCAATCAAAGCTTACTGATGACATCTGGTTCCAACATGGTGATGAGACATATCGTGGAGAAACGCAGACTGAAGTGACTTAATTTCACTGGAGCTCCATTTCACCATTTTCTATGGGTGATGTCACACTCGCTCAGTCCAGTTCTCTTACACAGTCAATGGTTCCAAGTTACTGTTGTTCCGGTTACCAACTGACGTTTAGACCAGCTCAATAATGCAGAACATTCAGGCTGTTTTGACCGGAACTTATTTTTTGGTGTCCCTTGTGACTTTTTTAATGGAACCCTGCAGCCAATCAGAGTTTAGTATTCACCCAGACACAGGTATAACCCTAACTATATCTTTCCCTGTGCTGGTTGTTTCATTTAGTCATGACATATTCACTGTCTATCATCCCTCCACAATTTACCTGGAACACCTTCACACTCAAGAGACTCTTTTCTTTGTATTCATTCATGAACACCTGAGCGAACAAACAACTGAAATTATGAATTTACCGTAAGATTACTGCTGTAATGGCACCCCATGCATCATCCCTGACCAAAAGCACACCAACCACACCCCAACTTTAAGACTGAATGCTGTGTTTTTGATTGTCACTTTTCATTTTGCTCAAAGTTTTCTTTCAGTTTCATCACAAAATCTTGGCTTGTGGTCAAGAGTGAGTCATGAATGTGGGCAGAGAAGAGGCTTTGAAATGCAGCAACCTCTGAACCAGAAAATGATCCGGGGGACTTGGGCAAAGCGCTGTGGCCGGAAACTCAATGTTAGTGCTGGTTTCGTTTGAGAATCCAGCTCTCTGGCTTTTGCATTAATTTCAAGTAAATCCCTCCAGTCTCCTTGTCACACACTCACTTTTTGTTCCCTCTGACCTACCAGGGGTTAGAACCGTCTCGTTATTCAGCGCAGATTTTGTCAGTAAATAATCTGATTCTGGTATAAACGTGCAATGAAATGCAGATTTTAGAGCAATGGTCTACTACTCATCACCACGCTCTGCCATTGGGATGGCAACTGTTTTACTGACATCCATGTCAGATTTTCTTGTCTTTTTCTCTAAGAGGGGAAATTGAAGATTAATAGCGTTAGCCAAGTCCTCTAACTGCCTGTCAAGATCTACAAGCGCCTACATTATGACACAACCCTATCATTCTGGAGCTCAGCTCTCCTCTTTTCATTCCTCTGCCCCTTGGCAGATCCTGCATGATCCTTTTTTTTTCATCGTCTTGGTAATTTTTCTTTTGCATACAAAATGACTGGTAAACTGGTCATGACTTCATTCAGACTGCAGAGATAAAAAGCAACTAATTTTGCTTTATACAAACAAACTTCAACCGCACGTCAGTTTCTTGCCATTTTCTTACAACCTTAATGTTCTCATCGGCCCTCAAAACACCAACCAAGCGTGGATTTTTCTTCTTTCGGCTCTCCACTTTCCTCCTCTGATCAATGCCATTCCTCTGAAAAGCAGCCCACTGCCCTCCAGCCAATTAGTAAAGGCAAACATTACAACAACCAGCGTCTTGGCCTAATGCACTCAATCACTCAGCAGTAAATACCAACTGATTCTTCAAAGTATTGTCATCCAGCCTGGCCCTGTTGGCTCTGGTCTTTGTCAGGAGAAAAGGGCCCCTTTGAAATGCCAGGCCATGGCAAAACCGTTATGTGTTTCAGAGGGAGACAAAGGCCACAGGGTCTATCACAATGGCTGAAGGGGCCTGATAATGACAGATTACAGTTAATGGGGTTGATTCATCCCTCCACAGGTTTGCGTTTTATTGTGCTCTAAGAACGGGGTAGAATTCAGTCTGCTGTTACTGTTGAGAGTTTAATAGAAAAGGCCTGCTCACTTTAATTTCAAACAGAGAGATTTGTTTTACTTCAACCTGTAAGGTTTCATGCAAACTTATATCAGCTGAAATAGCAATGGAACTAAGAGTGTTTGATGTAGGTGAGTAGAGGAAGATTTATTTTTATCAAGCGCTGATTGGTGCTTCTACATTTTCACAAAAATGTCGAGAGATTTCAGCCATGAAAGTTTTAGGTTTTGTTTCCTAAAGGTAAACTAAAGGTAGACACTGCACGACTGTTGACTCCTTTACAAATACATTTTCTTTGATATGTAGTAAAAATCTTAATCTTAAAGACCCGTTCCGATGAAAATTGTGTTTTTGGTGTTTTTAACACATATTTGTGGCATTTTTCTTCTGATGGAGGACATATATAAAGAAAATTAAGCCTAATATTGCATTTCTCTGTATTTATTTGTTTAAATCGTTGTGAACCAGGAGCAGACAGAAAAAGCAGTATGTTTGAAAGTGAGATAATTGAGTTGGCGGCACACATGCTCCCTGCTCCTCTCCTCTCTGACGCATCCACTTGCAGAAGTACAGATCCATGCACATCTTTGTTTTCCTCACCCAATCAAAACGATCAAAACTGTTCGGCTGGATAACTCCAATGTTACTCGCCATTTCTGATTCACAGGTTAGGTTGGGGGTGCGGGGGGCTGTGAGCTAGCGGAAGAGAGTATAGGAGGTGACGGGAAGTAAAGGCAGGCTTGAAGACATGGGAAACTGTCAGAGGTGAATTTCTGATAAACTCCTGATTTGATTTGGATTTTGGCTGAAAAATGGTAGGTAACTGTGCTGGATCTACTTCATTATTACCCTTTTTGAAACTCTGCACTGCCCACTTCTGATTTACTACACATCAAATCCTTAAATTAAAGCCCAAAACACATGTATATGTTTTTATCCATATAAAATATACATCATCAAAGAAGACGTTTAAAGGAGACCTCTGTCTTTTGTGGACAACACGGGGAATTTCAGCTGTATTTTTGTTGGGAACCAAAAAATATCACAGTAGCTATGGGTCTGTCATCTTTAGTTTGAATAATGATTTGACTTAAAAGTTATTCAGATGGCAAATAACAGCCTTTGCTGTTAGGGGATGTGAGGAGAGATATCTGAGGGCTCATTCGACACTGTTTGCAGGTTTATTTGTATTGATGGTGTGATATCCCACGACTGCAGCTAAAGGAAAAGGCCAGCGCAGCCCAGATTTTTCAAACAAAACTACCTAGATTCCATCAGAAGAGCATCAAAACAGAGTTAAAGCGGTGTGACAGGACACTTTTCGGACACTTTATGTGTTTTTTTGTTTAAATTAGAACTGGCTTTAAATCCAACAGAATGAACCTTTTTTTAATCATAGTGTGTTTAAGCACATGGATGAAAGAGAATATTTGAAATGAGGATTTTTTTAATGTTGGATCTCTTTATTAATAGCGGTTTGAGATTTATTTCAAAATATAAAGTGCATTTCTTTCTAAATAAATTGTTTTATTATTATTATTATTATTATTATTATTATTATTAATGTCAGAGGAAAATTAGAAACACAAGCCTGTGATTTAAGTCTAATATTGTGATTGTACAGATTGGAAAGATGCACAGCAAAATACTACACAAAAGCCAAGGCTTTTGCTCTGTTTCCCTTTTTTTTTTTTAAATAAAAAAGATGTATGGAAAAAGAACAAACGTGAAATTCTTTCTGTGCACATCCTTTGACTTTCCCCTGTATCTTGTAAAAGTCTTCAAGAAAGTGTGTAAAGAATCCCAAGCATGCTGCTGGTTCGGGGTTAGTGGTGTGTGTGTGGGGGTGGGGGGTGGATGGGGGGGACTGTGACGCCAGACCGAGTGGCAGCACCATTGTCAGTTTTTGCTTCAGAAATACAGAGCAACAGGCCGGGATGGGAACAAAAGTAGGGGGTGGTGTGCTGGCAGAACAAAAAGAGGGATGAAAAGAGGGGATGGATGCAAAGAGGAAAAAGGAAGGAGGAAACTGAGACAGGTGCCTGGAGGGCATGCTGGAGATGGAGAGGTGGGGGTGGAGGGCAGTAGGAGGATGGATGTGGAGGACCCCTGCTAAGAGTCCGTCTCGGACTCCCGTCTCGGACACGGGAGGAATCAGGACAGTGCATTCTTTTCTACTCTTCAAAAGCGACATGTTTCAGATCTTCCTCTTGCACATAAACGTGTTCAAATTCTGTCATGATATACATATACACACGCCCATCCAACAACATTTCCTCAGCCTTCTAAGTGCTCCTTCTCTCCCCCTCTCGGGCTTATTACAGGCCATTTTCACTTCAAAGCTTCTCCATTATCTGCCATCTCTGAGGGCAATTAGGAATGGGGTGACTTTGAGCGGCAGGCACGGCCACTGCATTAGAACTACTCATCCCCTGTCATGATTCCTTTGTTGGGGCTGGCGACAGTGATGGAGAGGATACTGGGGCCCCCGGAGCCCTAGAAGCACCCCCGCCCCCCTTTCCACTAGTTTTTGACTGGTAAACTGCAGAGTAAAATGGTGTGTAATTAAGTGGCAGTCAAAGCAGGTCCTGTTTGGGTATGATGGGCTTGGCAGGAGAGAGTTGGGGTTGAGACGGTAGTTTGGAAAGGAAGGGGGTGGAAAGAGTCACAACGCTTGTGGGGCAAAAGGGGAAGGGGATTTTCTGAGGTGGATGCAGGGAACACAATAGACGGGCTATGAAGCACAGACAAGAAAAACCCACTTCCTATGAATATTTACTCTCCTAATTGAGTTAGAAAAGCAAATTAGAGAAAAGTCAGAGAAAAAGTGATTCTAAAAGTTTTTAAGTTAGAAGGAAAGTCAGGGATGCTACAAAAAGTTGTTCAAATGTCTAAAAAGTGAGAAAAGAATGTGAACAAATATCACAAAAAGTTAGAAAAAGTGATTATAAAGTTAAAAAAAAATCATAAAAAGTTTGGAAAATCTTCAGAAAAAGTAAAAAATAAAGTCTCAAAAAATTGTTTTATTGAAAAAAATAATAAAGGAAGAAATTTAAAGAACGTTAGTCCAAACAAGTTCAGAAAAAGTTAAAAAAAAAAGGGTTAGAAAAAAACATACAATTTTTAAAAAAGTAAAAAATAAAAAGTCAGAAAAAAGTCCGAAGTAAAAATAAAGTCACAAATTAGTGAAAGAAAGTTAAAAATAATAATAATTAAAAAGCTAAAAAATGTTCAAAAATGTTAGAAAAGTAAAATAAAAAAAGTTAGAAAATAAATAAAAGGTTAGAAAAAGTTTTTTAAAAAGTTAGAAACAAATTAAAGTAAAAGGTTTAAAAAAAAGTCAAAAACATAAGGAAATAGTAAAATAAAATGGTTTAGAAAGTTTTAAAACAAAGAGTTTAGTATTATATTTCTGAAGTCTGATATAAAAACCCACAAATGACCCATGAGACCTATTTCTATAAAGATAGAAATGATAACTTAGTTTTATGAGAGTTATTGCATTTAGAAGAAGAGTCATCATAGAACATTGTAGTTTTCTTACTTTTGACCTCTTTGTGTGTCAGTGACACAAAAGAGAGCCACAACGAGTAAAGCTGTCAGCGAATAAATGTCTCCTTCCGCTTTTTACTGCTGCACTTTGGTGAAGTCTGCTCAGAGGACCACGATGTCTCTGTGTTGAGTGGTATATGAGTCTTTTTTTAGGATGGCGGTTTCAGTGTTACTGCTGCCAAAGTAATGAAAAGAGTCATGCTAAAGTACAAAGTGAAGACAGCTGTAGGTCTGTGTTCACTGAGCGTGAGTGACAACACACCGATATCATTAATGCTTAAGTTCCAGCCTAAAGTCCTGACAGAACCACAAGTATTTTTACATCTTGTGGCAGAAGAAGTTCCGATCTGTACACGTGGATCATATTTATGTCATTTGTGCCATAGAAATCAGAAAGATCATTTATCCTTTCATTTGAGCACCTCGGAGGAATGTGGTGGAAGGAGCTTTGATGCTCCCTCCAGTTAACTGCCTCCCATTAGGCAGTGACATCCTGTCAGCAGGAAACTTCTTCTCATCTCTCAGGTTCTCCTCCACAAGATGATTAAACCGAGTTCAGGCGTGGAAGTGAAGAAAGAGTCGGAAATACAACAGATTTCGTGGATTTTCTTGCTGCCTTTGCTGCCATTTGATTACAGGATGACAAATGATAAAGTATTTCTGATGCTAAAACATGTTTATACTTTTGTCAGTTGTTCTTATAATACCACTGATAGAATGATGTAATACCACCATAGAACCAGGAATGTTGTCCTCCGTGTATTTTGACTGAAATAACACCTAAAAACAGGAACGCACAACACCTATTTGATTTGGATCACACAAAGATCTGTTGACGGAATGAATCTGAATTTTGATTCAAATCTTAAATCCAAAACAAAATATGGACAGACAATTTTTTTCTGAAATAAAGTCTTTATTCCACTTTTTGGGAATGGGAAATATTTCAGAAAAGTAAAAGAAAGGATGCTGGGGATTTTTATAAAAGACAATCCAAGAGCCTAAACAAAAAAACAATCCAGGTCCGGCAGCAACAATTCAGTAAAGCGAATCGCGGGCGTGGACTTAAAACAAAGACTGGATCGCGCAGAACCTTTTTTATTTAATTTTAATTTTTTAATCATATAGAAAAAACAAAAATAGGTAAGGACTAGGCAAGAATTAAAAAAAACAATACCGGTATTTTTGATATACTATATATATATATATGTGATACATTTATATATATGTGATATTTTTGCAATTTCAAAAAAGCCGCTTTCTAAAGTTCTTAATTCTCCAGACTACTGTGTAAAATCCTGAGGGCTCATGGAAATTTGTTGCAGTTGCGATTATTAATTATCTCCTTTGTCACAAAGAGAGTTGCTCCTCCCCTCTTAACACCTTCAGCATTAAACCTGATCGAGAACAAGTGAGAAGACGCTCCCAGGTCTGATGACGTCTTACTTGTGTGGTGCATGATGCCTGCAGGTGCTTGAGGTTTCAGGTAGCTTTAATTGATGCTGAGTTACACAAATGTAACAGAATCGTTGGCAGAAAACTGCCAGAGGCTCAGCAATAAAAAAGGTTGTTAGAAAAGGACTGTCAGACATTAGAACAGTTTATTTTTCCACTCATTTATTTGTCCTGACGTCCCTTTGATTTGTTTCTTCATGTCCTGGACACACCCACATTGAGATGAATGGGACACAGGTTTAAATGAGCATCTTGCCAAACCGGCCCCCACCTTTCAACCCCCACACCTCCAAACTCTAAACTGTGAAGTCCTAATGAGCAATAATCCCTTTTCCCTCCCCGGTTCAAAAGTGAACGTTAATCGGCGTCGTTGACCCCGGTTTTTGACAGCACCTTCCAAAGATTACACAAACAGGGTTAATTGGCCCTGGGGTCGGGTTCTGTTTTGGCTGTTCTTCACCCCGTGCCGCCTGGTGTGTGTTTGATCTTCAGTCAGATGGTAGCAGAGCTTTCTGTTCAGTCCTCACGTCTCAGGTCCACCCTGTTAGATGACCAAACGGGACGCATGCCATGGACTTCCTGTGGGGTGTCCCCAAACCCCATCAGTACCGGATCAGTACCGGCCAGTTTTCCCAGAGGAAAAAAAGCCACAATCTAAATTTTTTTCTGTTTCATTCATAATCTGATTCTGAGGGAAGTTTTATTTTGAAAAACGTCTGGATTCTCTCCACCACATCTGCCTCATTTTTGACGCATGTGGAGTCGCTCGGTCACGTGTTAAGAATCCAACCGCTACTTCCATTACAGCAGTTGCACTGGCCTCAACATTAAAGTTTCTTTTGGCAAAAACATCCAGTGAAGAAACAGAAGAAGAGCCTTTGACTTCAAAATAAAAGAAAGCTGCATTTAACAGACAAAAACCAGGAGTCTTTAGATATTTAGTCTTTGCTCTTAAACATGGATTTATTGGGACAGTTGTTCCCACAGACCTTAATAAATGATTGGATTTCTAATGTTACAAGGAAGCTGCTAATAAGGTTGTTCAAACAGAGGATTCACGTTTTTTATATTTAGAAAATACAAGTTTTTTGTCACAGTTTTTTTTAATGTTTTTATCCGTCGCACCTTAAAAGTCAGACGAGGCTGAAGTTGGCGTCTGATTTTTATAACTTCCACTTTTGACAGATATGGGTTTAAGAGAAAATCTATGTAGCATTCTTACAGTTCTGACATCAAATCTAGTGCAGAAATAAAGTTTTAAGCGGCTGCAGATAAAGATAAAGATAAACTTTACTCGCATAGGTTAAGAAAAACTAAAGCCTAAAAAAACAATAACAAAATCAGACACCCACTTACGCCTCGTTCAGGTCGGTCCATGAAAATATTGTCTGACATAAGCGATTCATGGCCTGAAAAAGTTGGGGACCACTGGTGTAATGCACAACTTTTACTGCATAACAAGCTCTTTCTATAGGATGTGGTCATCCTCTGATCACATATCTGGACCAACCAATCAGATTAAATTCAGCTCTCTATATAAGATAAGATAAGATAAGATAAGATAAGATAAGATAAGATAAGATAAGATAAGATAAGATAAGATAAGATAAGATAAGATAAGATAAGATAAGATAAGATAAGATAAGATAAGATAAGATAAGATAAGATAGGACTTTATTGATCCCCGGGGGGAAATTAGGGGTTCAAACTATATGTATTTCCAGCTTTATGAGCTCACTCTTTTGTGATTTTGGAGGCTTCAATGGAAAAAGGACATACAATTTCATGCTTCCACGGTGGTTAACAAGGCCTTTAAAACATGCAATTCCTCTGCACGTTTATTGGTGCAAACAAATCATGTCCAGACTACCAAAACAAGAACGACTAACCAGTCACATGGAATAAAAAGCCTAAAAAAGGACACAACACCAAACACATTTCACCCAGAGTTGAAACCGGAGGTCAGCGACACATGCGTTTCAAAATCATTTAATAGGATCACTTTCTCTACAATTTCGAAACTGCCTCTTTTTTCTTTTAACCAAAACAGCATGCTCACAAACAATCGCAAAGGACGCTTTCGGGGAGCCCTTTTGCAGACGTTAAGATCGGCTCTCAGCGAGTTACAGCCCAGCTCATCCGCAGGCTCAGATCAAAGCCGTCAGATGCGGGACTGTGTCGGATCGCCATGTCTGACCCGGGAAGATCAAACCAGGGGTGGGGGTTAATGCCTGCTGGAACCGTCAATCTGCTTCTCATTTTCTACCTGCTGAATCATCTCACTGTCTTTCACGGGGTCTGTCAAGGAAGTTCAAGGAAATTTGACATGTCAATTGTGGTGGATTTACTGTTATCAAGGAGCCCGTGCCAAAGGAATCCACCCCGTGAGCTTCCTGGATTAAAGCAGCATCTGACATCTGGGATGTTTGATGCAGGAAACGTTAAAAACGACACTTGTGTTTCAAATTATCCTTTGCGTTTATCATTTATTTGATGGTTTGAAGTCATTTTATGTAAAGACAGCACTCCACGTTTGGCACGGCTTTTGTAATTGGATCAACAAGTTTACGGCGTTAGATTGTCTATTGATTTGATAATTAAGTTGTTAGTGGTCACGATTATGTTCTACCAGTTATGACCCGGCGTTCATGGGAACAGCTCAAGCTCTAAATGAGCCATAATAGGAGTCAGCTGGCAAAACTAACACTAATGAAACCGCCTGACAACACTGCAGGAATGTTGCCTCAATTAATGAAATCTACCAGCCTCTCTTCTGTCTGGTGCCAAGGCACATGTGGAACCTCTAAAAGCCGGTGTTTCTGCTGGGGTGAAGTACCCCCTCAAACCAGTCACACCAGGAGATCAGGATGCAGCGCTGACTGAAGTTAAAAGGCTCAGCACAGGGCACAGTCCCCTAAAAAGCATTTGAGTGTTGCTCTGTTGGGGAGAGAGTTTGTGCACAAATTTACAGACGGAAACTTGGTTTATTGGCAGATCAATGACGGACTGGGCGAAGAGTTGGGACGGAGAAGGTTGAGAGGGACGTTAAAAAAAAGCACTTTTGTCGCTGCGGAAATGTTTCATTTAAAGTGCAGTAAATCAAACTTCCAAGCAAAAACATTCATAGACGCTTAAATGAAACATTTTGGGAGAAAATGCAAAAGCAGGAACGCAAAGGAATGCAGGAGACGCGGCGAGGAGGCAGACAGGAGTAACACTGCAAAGAGGGAGGAGGGAAGACTGGAGGGATTGTTGTTGGCGAAGCAACATGGGGGCCGATTCAAGGTCTCGGGATGATATTAAAGTGACCCGAACTACTCCAGACACAACAGGCCCCTAAACGGTCCTGGCTCCAGTGTGGAATGGACCTCCCACACCAGCTTACCTCAGACATCCCCCTGTCTCAGCCTGGGTCAGCTCAAATACGAAATCCTGCATGTCATTCCAACAAAGACGCTAATGAACAAATTCCTGACACAGATTGCTGGTCATTTTACTAATTGCAGTTCTTCCAAAAGTGTATTTGTTTGTGAGTGAGGGGGCTGAACTGTGCCTCCAGAAAGACACCACATTCTTTTTTATCAAACTCTTACGAATAGTAAATGGAACAGCATGTTTATAGTGGTTCTGTGCAACCAGTACTTAAAATTGACCATAATGAATTACAATATCCCTTAATGACAGTCGTTAGGCGACATTCTAATTAAGGATAATTTCTAGTTTTCGGATAAATGGGCAACTCTGCACCTCGTTTGTAATTACTGGGGAAGAAAAGCAATTCTGATGTTGGCAATGGCAGAAACGTGTGAAGAATAACACAAAAAGCACAATCTCTGTCTTTAAGGCTAGACTTAAGGCCTTCACATTTGATAGGTCATACTTAAGGATGGCATGGGTGGCCCAAAGCCATGTCCTCAGTGTCGCCCCATAGAATACGTCTGGACAGAATTCAAACCACGCACACAGCCCCTCCAATTTAGGGACAGGAGGAGAGTGTGTGGAGAATGAGGATGCTTTTCAAGCAAGGCTGTGGTTTTAAATGTAAATACAGTTCCATGGCTCTAAATGGGCAAATCTGTACGGGGCACGCAGGGGGCCCACATGAAATGTCAAGGCCATAGACACAGGAGCAAAAATGCTCATGCACATTATTTTCTACGGGGTTGCAGCAAACAACAGGTCGTAGCGAACACTGATACAACAAGCAAGGGTGAGTACAGGTCAAGTAGGTGAGAAGCAGGCATGTCATGTGGACTTTTCATCTTTGAACCCCGTTAGGGCTGTTCACGTGATATGTATGCACTCCTTCCTGCAGCCTGACTGTTAGAAATGAATAAATTAGACAATTAAAGGGTAGTTTGTGGGCATCCTACGCATACCTGTGTATCACATGCAGCATTTGTGCGTGGTCAGTGAGGAGTCAGTCAGTGTGCTCACCTTATTAACTACTGGAGTGCTACGTAAGGGCGCCACACGACAGTATAAGTATGTGCAACTTCCATAATCCTTACAAATACTTTACAATACGCTTACCACACGCATGAGGTGGCCACACGAGGGAACTACAAGACACACCCACAACCCCTTTAAGATGTGGCCGCTGCTCTCTACGACTCTCCACGGGTTTTTCATGGAGAAGAAGGCAAATTAATTACTTTCAAAAAAATTTTACAAGAGAAAAAATGAGATAGAAGACTTTCAGTTGTTTGTCCTAATATTTACTCTGGTTTTGATTATTGCAAAGACCTGAGGGCAGGACAGATGTGGTCACACTTTCAGTTTTTTGTCAGGACTGCCATCAGTTAAGGAAGTGTCGTATAGGCGGCTTGTGGTTCTTAGAAGTTAAAGCTAGTAATACTGAACTACTTCCTGCTTTACAGGTGATGTGTTTGACTGTTTTTTGACAAACAAAAAACAAAACGCTCTTTTACATTTTTGGCTTATTCTGTTTTTCTGACGTGGTTTCATAGCTTTCAAGAAAGAATTGAACCAAAAACCACAAGTACCATTTTTGGGCCCCTGTTGCTTGTAGGTTCATAGGAAACTGGAATGGACCGGTTAGAGCGGAGCTACTGTCGTCACACGACGAAACCCGTTGATTGGCGGAAGGTCATTAAAACAAAAGAAAAGGGGCATGGATGGATCTCCTCTCAAACAATATTAAATAACTTGTTTATGAAGTACCAAAAGCCAAATGGAAAATAAAAAGAACTCCATTGTTGTTGTTGTCGATGGCTTCGCTTTTGCTGTAGTTGCACTACCATGACGCAAAGCTACGCAATTAGTTTACACCCGGCATGCGGCGTAACGGTCCAAGTTTCAGTAGAAAGGCTCGCCTGAATTGCCTGGACCGTTCTAAACTGGACTGGACCGTACCATCACATCTGCACATGCATTTGCATACAGTTTGCAAATTAAATTAAAAAAAAAGTATTTTTGACTGTAGTTGATACTTTTGAAGTAAATGAATATGTTAAATGTCTTTTTCTTTTAACAAACGAAAAAATAAGCAATGAAATTACACATAAGTTTTTGATAAAACTGTTCTCTTGTTTGTTTGACATGATGCATCACCTAAACTCTGGACATTTTCAGCTTAAGACGTTCGAATGCTCCATCTTTGTGAAGTTCTCTAAATGGCTTCTGTTTGTGAAAGAGGTTGTAGAACTCAAATTGCTCTGCCTTTTTACTAGCTTTAAATGCTAATGAAGGTTTTCAAAGATCTAAGAGACATTCTTAGCTTAGTAGTAATCATCCAGCTTGGATTTAAGTTGGTTTATAGGCATCCAGTCAGGATATAAAAACTCTGTTGTTGTTAGTTGAAAACAGAAGATTTCTTCTTTTGCTCGCCCAGCATGAAGATCACAGCAAAATCCTTACGCTGTACAGTAATGTGCTGCTTTGCAAAAACCAACAACATCCAGTTCTGCTTCTGTTCCATATACTTCTATTTGCATTTTAACTTATGGCATTCTCTGTTTTTATCTGGTGTTGTTTCTTATTTACCACAAATCTATATTTTTGGTATATTTGTTTATAATAATAATGATAAGCTTTATTTGCATCGCACCTTTCAAGATGTAGAATCACAAAGTGCTTTACAGTAAAAGGCAAGAAACACACGATATAATACACATATAGAAATAAGACAAAGTTAAGAGAACGCCATTTTAAAAAGACGCTTTAAGCTGCTTTTTAAAAGGACAGGGTGGATGACAAAATAAGAATTTTTATTGTGCTGAGAACTTGTTGCAAATGACAGTAATCTTGAATCAGTTTATTTGTTTTAATCTGAACTCATTTGGATTTTATAAATAACAGGTTTGTCTGATGTTTTTGTATTTTACTTTGAGTGAACATCAGTTGTGAAATGGAGCTTCAATAATAAATTAAAATGAATTTAATTGAATAGAAATAACTTTGAATATTCCAAGAATAGAAAACTAAACCTTTATAACTTTCATCACGGGAGATCCACATTAACATTTTCACTTTGGTCATGCATACATTTTACAAAAAAAAAAATAAAACAAACATTTTAATTCCTTTTTAGATTGTAAAGGGAGACATGTTGCCCTGAAAAATGAGCCTACTAACAACAAACAAACAATGCAAGAGGAGATTCTTCATTTTTCCTTCGAGGCGTTCCTTTTGCTGTTATGTCAAAAAGAAAAAGAAAAAAAGAAAGAAATGATTATATGATTTCTTTTAGAGAAACTACATTCAAAATGACAACTTCCTGTTTCTTTCCAAAGTTCCAAAAAGGTAAACATGGAATTGCAGTTGCAGGATAAACTTTGCTGATGTGGGAATTCACATGTCTCCTACACTCATATGTGTTTATACTCCTTGAAGATGAAACTACATTTACTTTAAAATACGACAAGATCCTGCGTCTTCAATGCGTCTTTTCGTTTTATCATTTCATTTGCACACATTTAGATGTAAAACTGTAAAACAGATCATATCAGTGTGAATGGATTCCAGGAAGAAATCTACAAATGTTAATCCAAAGAATCCAGATTTTTCTGTTACTTCTACTAACTCACTTGAACAAATCAAATAATGATCAGAAATTTGGTGTGCATTTAAACAAGGGCGGTGCTTTTTTCAGTGTCTGATGATTATAAAATTTATTGCTAAAAATCTTTGGAAATTATTTGCAGTAGTGTCTTCTGTGAAAATTCAAAATGTATCGTTGAAGAAATGCTGCTCAAAGTCCTGTTTCTTCTTCTTTTTTTCAAATCATTCCCAGTGGTCTTTGTATTTTGATTGAGCAGAGTTAGCAAAAAAAAACAAGAAAAAAAAACCTGACAACAGGAGGTTTTCATTTTGAATGTAGTTTCTCTAAAAAACCTGTGTTTTTTTTCTTGGACATACTTTCTGCAGAGCGGCAGGAGTTCTTCAGAAATTCCACCCTCTGAGTTGATGCAAAGCAACCCTGCACTCCTTATGCTACGTGTTGCTGAGAGCTCTCTGTTTACACACTCTTACAGTCCCTCACACCCCAACCTAACTTTTCTGGTGCAGCAAAACTGGCGTCACAAATCCGATCTGCTTCTGATTCACAGTGATCTGAATAAATAAATACTCAGAAATGCACCTTTGAACTTAATTTACATTACATATGTTGGGTTGGGTTTTGAAGCTTTTGTTAACCGACTATTTCTGAAAAACGGCGACTAAAATAAAAGAACACAAAAAACTTTAGATTTTGGACAGTAGTTCTGTTACGAATTCAAGGGTATCAGGAAGTTTTTCTGTATTAAGTGGGTGAAGGGGTTCGTGGGTTTTTAGATTTATTTTACTTTCATTCCTGTTTAAGCCCTTTTGGTTACATTTTCCTGTTTAGCAGGTGTTTTAAATTGAAAAGTTTCCTTTTTTATTAATTTTAAGGAACCCGCGTTTGAAAATAGAGGAAGATGCAGCTGTGGCACACAGCAGATTTTATCTCATGTTGTCGTTTTTTTAATTTCTTCATCCTATTTTTCTGATATGCAGACTCCTAAACATTTTTAAAATCTTGCTAGTGAGCACTTGAGGATGCAGCCTGGGATCTGAGGTTCTGGACTTCTAATGCAACCTCCATTTTTCTGCTGTTCCCCCCTCATAACATGTGTTCCATCTTACATCACATCAGACCAAAAAAACAATCACTTTGTCAAAACACGTCTCTGAAGTCAGAGGAAAGAAAGTTAGCAGACCGAGGCAGGAGTGTCTGTCAGGAGTATTATTTAGCAGAAACACTTATCTGCTGTTAGCACTGCAGACCTCCCGGGCCTTGCCCTCAGCACCTTCCCCTTGATCTTCACACCAGGCTGCTGTTGGACCAGATCGGCCGGCCTTTTGAGTGACAGCTTCAATAAGGCTAATTACAGTAAGCTCCAGGGCTCAAGTTATGTTGTCTGGCGACTCCACCTACTGTGGAGCCAGAGCGACTGTGCTAACTATGGTGTTCGACCAAGGTAGGCATCAGTCAGAGGCTGCTGGACCTCACAGCAGTAAACACAGGCGAACACCCTCATTCAGTCACAGAGATGCAGCTCACAAAGCCAGAATTAGTTGGGAGACAAAAACCTGGGCCTGTTTGTGATTGAATCAACTCGCATATATTCATGTTAAAGATGATTTGCCAGTGAACACAGCAGGAGCATCCAGACAAAAATGGAACAGAATCATTTGCTAGGTTTTATGCAATAAATGGGCCTGCAGTTTTGACTCCAGCAACTTTCTCCTTTAACTTTATTACACAAACAAAACATAAATCAGGCTGCAGTTTCCTACTTCTACTTAAAGACCTACTGCAATGAAAATGCTGGTTTCGATGCTTTTAACATGTTCTTGTGGCATTTCTCTCATGATAAAGAAGAAAAGAAGTAAGGATTAAAACTGCAATTTTGAGTGTTTTTTAAATTCAAATCATCAGATGCAGATAAAAAACCCCACCCCTCTCAGTTGTGACGGTCTGCTCCATTCTGATGCATCTACTTGCAGACAAATCTGTACGGCTGGGTAGCTCTGATATCGCTCGCCATTTTTGTTGCTCCGCTAATGTTAGGTTGGGGGTCATATGGGCTGTCAGCTAGTGGGAGAGAGTGTTAGCAAAGGGATGATGGGAAATCAGAGTAGGGTTACTTCTGCACCAACAGTCCCCTCCACAACTCAGAGGCGAATTTCTGATGAACTCTTGCCGCTCTGCAGAAAATGTGTCTTAAGAAAAACACATATTTGAATTTTGTCTGAAACGGTGTAATCCTAATTAAAGACCACTGGGAAAATTATGACAGTAGCGAAAAATATAGAGTGAGACTGTACTTATTTCCCAAGAATACAAAAAACCTACCGACCGACCGACCCACCAAATGGTAAAAATGAAAGATTCTCTTGGCTTCCGTTTGCTCAGCTACTCGACAAAACAAAGTCAAAAAATGACAAACACAACTTTTTATGTGACCTGTCATGAAAGAGCAGCAAAGGCTCAATTCCTGTGTTCATCTAAATGTCCTTTTCTGTCAGAAACGTCTCTGGACTGTTCACCAAAGCCACAGCTGCACATTGTCTCTAAGTGTTTTGTACCCCCATAAAGTTAACATTAAGCAAAGTACTCACATGTTGCTGAAGCCAGTAAAACTGCTTTGGTAGAAAAGCCGGAGGTATTTGTGGGATAAATTACATTCATTTTACTTTTGGCAATTTTAATGGTAAAACACTTAGCTTAGGAATTTTCATTCCCTTTGTACGCCATTGTAATGAACACAAACCCATAATTGTTTCTCACCCCGAGGCACTACCTTGGCTTTTTAATTTTCCATCGCTCGCTCAGTAGTTGTGCCAAGTTTTCCTCAGGTAATGCTGAGACTCTGACTCATGGGGAGCAGACCATGAGAGCAAGGCCCTTTTGAATGGAGCTAAATATATACTGTATTCATAAAAGCTTCCTGGGTATTTGTCTTACAAGCCAACTCTGCGCTGTGCAACTTTTAAGAGAGGCACGGAATTACATGTGAGTTTTTTTTAACCCTGTTTGTAGATAGAATTGCTGTTTAATTAGGTCCTAGTTAACAGCATCATTGTGCTTTGTGCAAAGGAGAGCAATCACTCAAAGGTAATTAAAGGCTAAAGTCAATTCCTGAAACAGCCGCATTCATCACAGCTGCACTTCAATGGTGAAAAGTAATTATTGCTTTTCTGTTGTCACAAAAGGAGCACACAGCAATGTCTTCTGTGGCTCTAAATAAAGGAAAAGTCAGCCACAGTGACAGATGGAGGAGCAAAGAGAGAAAAACATTACAGGCGTCCATATTTGGCATGAAAGGGACGCCGTTACCTTGTTGCTCAACGCTTAGTCACTTCCTGACGACTCACAAAAAATGTCTGCATGTAAAACCGCACAGAAACAGAATCACCGCAGGATTCATCACAGCTTTAGCAGATTTCTAACAGCTCAGGACAGTAATCACAAACAAATGGGATATTTTTAAAACTTATTGGGATGTAGTTACATGCTAAAAGTCACTTTATTTTCATTTCACTGACAGAAAAAGCAAAAATGCACTTGACAAGCATTTATCTGGCCTTTCTCTTGACCTTCCCAGCGAGATGCCACTTCAAACGTTCCCTTTACTGAGTTATTAACTTTATCTGCAAAAATTGAATCTTAAGAAAGTGAAAAGCCTTGTTTCAAGAAAAAATGTCAAATTTTCTGTCTTGCAAGAAAAATAATCTTAAGAAAGTTTTTCAATAGCAAAATAATCCTATAGTTCAAAAAAACCATAGGACTGACTTTTTCTTGACAAGACCTTTTTCTTATCGTATTGAAAGATTCTTTTGCAAATAACATTTTTCACATTATAATTTTTTCTCGAGTGGCCTGTTTTTGCAGTGTGCCTTTTGTATGTAATGCGTGCACTGGGATGAAGCCGTTCTCAGCGTGTGGAAGTGTTTTGAAAGCAGCAGAGGAAGCTGCACTCCTATGAGCGAACACTGGGGAGAGCCCGTCTGCTCAGGGTGAGCCAAGCTTTCCACACGAGTCCATTTAGGCGCAGCATCAATCACTCCGCCAAAACGCTGCGGTTTCATTTGCTTGTTTTGACAAGACTATTAGCTTACAAGATTGCACCTTAAAAGTCTGTGGCCGTTTGGAGATAAACACAGGTGGCATCATGAGAAATGAATTCACCGCCAGCCAGTAGGTGTTGAAGTTGACAGATGTTCAATCTGTTGCCTCTTTGTGAACTCTTGTAGGTGCAAAAGGTAAAACAGTTAACACGGCTAATGAGGCAAAGACTGATGCTGATGCCAAGGCCAAAAAGTTCTCCATCAGTCTTTTGCAGCATTTCCATCCCGCCAGCCCAGATTGTCGGATCTTAAAATTCAAATTAGACCCATTTTAAAAGCGAGCGTCTCACTGTCTGCCACATAATGAGCATCTCTACTTTTATTTTGCATGTGCAATCACTCCATTTGGGTGGTCCTGCCAATTCGCTCTCTTATTTAGGTGTATAAACATGAGAAAAGATGGAAAATCTCATCAAGATGCAAAGATAATGACATGCTATGCACATAAACATATGCTTCATACAGTAGATGTTGCCTTAAACAAATTTCAAGTTGACTTAAATCACATTTGGTCTTTGAGGCCCTGCAGGAAGACCCGCCATGAGCTGGATTTGAAGTGGACATCAAGATGGAATCAGAGCTTGCCTGTTCTTGACAAGTGGAAGTGGATTACACGGCACACACAGACAAAAGATCGCTTACAGAATTGCAAATGTGCACAAACGCATCGGTGCGTGCACGCTGAAATGGAAACGTGTTTAGTTTGTGAGTGCCAGCAGTGTGGCACAGTTCTGAAAGACGGGGCGGTGCAAATAAAACGCTAATGACACTATAATGGCTCATTAGTTTGTGATGTGGGCTGCATTGTGTGCACGCGTGTGAAAACACGAGCATGTCTAAGTGTGCGTGTGTGTGTGTGATAGAGACAGAAATGCCTGCAGTTGCCGTGTTTCCCAGGCCAACCTGACGAGTTGAGACTCTCTGGCACCAGCGTTGCAATGCCGCCTCGGGGGGAGCTGTACAGTGTTGCAACCTACAAGCAGAGGTATGCGCACACAATTGCACACTTATTCTGAAAAGCCAAAGGCCATACAGATTGTATTGTCCCACTTTTGTGTCTTTCTGTGCTTCTTCCAGTTTTTTGCGTGCCATAAAAATACAGCAGATAAAGGAGCGGTAGATGCTGAAGAATGGGGCCTTTTTCCAATTACCACGCTGTGATACACTTAACACTGCAGTTAAAAAGTCCCGCTCGCTGTAGTCGTGGCCGAGTCTCGGGGTCAGGTCTCTTCATGTGTTTGACATTATTAGCAGAGCTACCATGTAATCCAGACTCAATCCTCCAGCCATGGAGACTTTATTGGGGGTAAAGGGTGATGGTTATGGAAGCTATTAGACAGTAATGGAATGAACTCCATCCCTTTAGTTCATACGCTCCCTGGAGGACAGGCCTTCTTCGCTGCTGAACTTCTTCATCACCCGCTCCACAGGCCTTTTGGGGAGCTCTCATTTTAAAGCAAATCTCTAACTCTGATAATGCCCAAGCGTGGTTATTATTTCAAAGTTTGGTAATCTCTGAGAGAGCTTTCCCAGAGTTGGAGCAGAGGGGAGGGATGAAATGTGCAGATATGATCAGTAACAAAAGCAACGGGACGTTAGACATTAACTTTTTAATTTCGGCTTTTGGGCAAAATGTTTGACCTTTTTTTTCATTAAATTGTGTTGAGCTGTGTGACTCAAAAAAAAAACCTTAGAAAAACTCAGCTAAAAGACCCCTGTCTCTCTGCAGAACACTTTATTATCCAACATTAGCATCAATTACACTCATTCAAGCTGTTACACAGATCATTGTCGGTTAAAGGGCCATAATTACAAGGAATTAGCTTCAAAAGGCTTTCAGAGAGTTACGATACCAAGCTCTTTAAAAGATTCACCACAGGTTGTCTCCATTCTTCTTCTCCACTTCAAAAAGGCTCCTTTTGTTGAGGATTTTTTTTTGTCTGATCTGCTGTTTAAAAGAAAAAAAGAGAGCTGAAGATTTGAATTTTTCCCTTTATGGCTTTCAAAATAAAACATTATTTGCATTTTTACCCTTCTGGTCATAGTTTGATAAGTAGGCGCCATGGTTCTCCGTCTCACCTGCATCTGGGGGGCCTGCAGTGGGGCGTCTCACTATGTGAAAATGTGGCGCAAAGGGTAAGCCCCCCTGCTCCACCAGAACGTGTTTTCCCTTCTCTGTGTTTGGACACACAGCAGACAAGTTGAGGTTAGGACAACACTCCACAAGGAGCCAAAAGACTTATCCAACAAGTTATTAGGAGCAGGGTCAAGTTAAGAGAGCTAAGCCCCATAATTCCCTGTGCAATGCTGCAGGTAAGGTAGCGCCCACCTGGAGATCCTTGACCTCCAGAGAAGCTGGGCTGGCGGACATGCAAAAACATGGACATGAAAATTAAGTATTAATTCAAAGGACAACTTTGCTAAAACTGTGTCTTGTCTGTGATTTGCATGACAGAGTAAAACTGGAAGACAGGGACTAGCAAACAAGCTGCAATCAGCTCAAAAGAGAAGAGGAAAACAAAAGAAATATTTTTAAGCCTAACAACCACATGCGTTTGCAGGTTCATACTTTTATCTCAGTCCTTAATTATGTCAAACATCCTCAGTCCTGCATTTGGCATGGAGCTTTCTAAATAAAAACAGTAAAGTTTTCTATGGTTGATTCTCCAAGACTTAACTTCTTTTAATCTAGATAGATTATAAATAAAAAGATCAAAGTTAAATAGCATTTAATCTAAAAAAGTTATGCTTTTACTGCCTCTTTCAAAGGATTTATGATGCTGTTTATCAGAATGGTGCTATGACAAAGAGAACAGTTTTGATGTCTGTTGCTACAGTGGCTGAGACTCGCCATCGCAGTCAAAAGTGCGCAAACAAAAAAAACTCTGCATAGAAATGCTACAAATAAAGAAATACTGATGTAATCCAATTCTGTGGTGGCATTTTTATTTGCATGCATTTTTTATTTGCGCCTGTATTTCTTTCATTTGTAGCTGCACATCTTGTTATTTTCAGTGTTTCCTTTTTGTTTGCAGTTTCATTTTTTGTTTGTACCCTGTGATAATGGTGCGTCTCAATCGCCGGGTCACTGAAAAACTCCACAATCACCTTTTTCATTGTTTTATTATTGTTTTTGAATTATTCCTGTGTTGCACTTTGCAGCTAAAGTGACAGTTTTGATGGTTTTTTGGTTCAAAAAGCTGCTCCAGTCATTTCATACTTAGTCTCAACTGTTAAATATTATTTATTTTATATTTCAATATTAATAATGATCTCTTTTTTCCTCCAACATAAGGGATCATTTGGATCTTGGATTTACTAACATTTTTCTAAATGTGTTTTTTTCCAATGGAAAATATAATTGTCGAGTAATTTTCCAGCCAAAGAGAATTGTCAGTGTCGTCACAAACCTGTATATTAGGTCTGGGCTGCATACAATTTCCTCAGGCGTTGCATTAATTACAGTACATAATTGCATCTTAAAGTGTTATTATCACATTTTTTGTGTGGAAGGCAGCAGGAAGTACACATTTCCTGCAGCGTTAACATTCTCCAGATCCAGTTTAATAATGACATGTGTGCCAGTGGTTCCTTGCTCATGGGACATGTTGAAATGCGTCTGTTCCTTCTGAGGACAGAATGTGAGATAAAGTTCGTCGGTAGATGTTGTTGCTTTTCATTTGAAGCCATGCCGGTCTTTGAGCTGCAGACAGTCCGTGAGCGCTGAGTTCATGTGGGGGAAAAAAAGATGTTTTCATGGCCACAGCCGGGGCTGCGTGGCTGACCTTCACCTTGACTTGAGGGGCAGCCAGAAGGTGGTCATCTGAACCCACAACATGCCCTTAAATCAGTGGGACAAACACAGCAGTAGTGATGACGTTATGAAAGCTCAAAAGAATTTTAAATTGCTGATTCTTTAGTTATTTAGTTGAGACTCGTTTCCTTTGTATCCTAGCGAGAGTTAGAACATGTCGGCAAGCTGGGGTCTCTGTGTCTGCCTGCTTTTTGTTCTCAGAGGATGTGAAGGAAAGGCCGGATCAGCCGTCTCAGCGGTGGATTAAACCGGACTTTGAGGCTGTGCAGGGCAGCAGGGCCTTCGTTAGAAAAATGGGGAATAGTCCTCTGTCTCATAAAGAACCATTAGAGTTTATTGATGAGACTAATGTGTTCGTTTAAAGTAAATTAGAGGGATGGGGGCCGTGCTTTGGGGGGAGCTGCCGATGAAAGGCTTGCATTAATGAAGGGGGTGGATGGGCTGCTGGTTCCCATTTGATCCAAACCGCTTCCCTTCTTCCCAACACACAACCACAAACACATAAATACACACACACATATATATATATAGTACCTGCTTACAAAATACTTGTTTAAACTGACACTCTTGTTCATTCAAGCACACACCCACCCCTCCTGACTCTCTGCAGAACACACATGTAAGTCATAGAATAACCAGATTCGGCTTGAAGGTGCCCCAGAGAAACCAAATCCACTTTATCAAACTGCCAGACGTCACTGGCAATCCTCTGCTGCTGGACTCTGTGTTCACCAGTCAGCAGAGGAGAACAGACGTGTCTACGAACACAGCCTTCCTCCGAAGACCAGCTCTGTTGAAAATTGGGATTTTAACTTGTTCTTGTGGCATTTTTCTGATGGACATATGTCAAGAAAATTAAGCTACAAAATTAAATTTCGGAGTATTTCTTTATTCAAGTCGTCGAGAATCAGGAGCAGACGGGAAAAAAAAAATGCAGTTTCAAAAGAAGATGGTATTTGTGACGTAGAAAATACGCTGGGCGGGGGCCACAAGCTCCCTGCTCCGCTCCATTCTGATGCGTTTTCCTCGTCTGAGCTGAAATCTGGCTCAGACAGAGACCTCTCAGCAACAGCGAGGGGATGAACTCACACAGGTTTTTGTTAGGTTGAGTGGAAGGATCCCAAAGCAGAGACTGAAGCTGAGGGCAGGTTGACAATTTATTCCTCAGGAACCAAAACTAAATCAGACAGGATGCTGAATTCACAGAGTTAGACCGATAAACAGGACCGGTGCTAAGAGCTGCTGTAATAATCCGGCAGGGAGAAAGAGAAAGGTGCAGGCTTTTAAAGAGATGGTTATGAGATAAGAATAAGGTGTGAAGTGTAGAGAGGCACCTGGGAAAAGGTCAGCCACGCCCCCCTGCTCCAAACTGATCATAACAGTTTTTGGATTTTGGCTAAAAATCATAATAAAAAAGACCACTGGAAAGACTTTAAAAATGGATCAAAATATGATCAGGGTGGGACTTTAAAAATGAAAGCACCTTTTGAAATCATTCTTTGTAACACTCATTCTATTTATTTTTTGTTTCGAGTACTTTTTGTAATTCATAAACGACATTCCTCTTCCTGAATTTCATTGATGCCATTTTAGTTGATACTCTTCCATTCCTGGATAAACCTTCCAAACGCCACTGCTCCAAAGAAGGCTGGTCCAATGCGGAGCTTTGTGTAATCTGTTCTTCAGAAGTGGATGGTGGTTTCTGGAGACGCCAAACAAAGCAAAACTCTTTTTAAAGCCCAACAGCTCCCTCAACGCCCCCAGCGCTCCCTTGGATTGAACAGGAAGTGAGAGGTAATTTGCCGTGAGCTCTGTCCAGATTCAGAACTCCCAGACTTTGTGTCGTCCAATTAGAGTGGAGTCGCATGCTCACGGAGACACGGAGCCCGTGAGTCACAAAGTTGAAACAGATCCCTGCCGTCCCCAGACACTCGATGATTGAGTTCCTGGTAATCTGTACGCTCAGACCATTCTTTCTGTCTTGTCGGTTTCTGACTTTTGAGTCTGGATGCATGTGTTTTGCATAAAAACCTGAACCATCAACGGGAAAGGGGACAGCCGGAGAAAATGCTGAATATCTTTTGGAGAACAAAATACTGTGTTACAGATCTGGTAATGGGAAATAGGGAGACGCCACAAGAGCGGTATGGTTTGAATCAACCCAAACCTTACTTTACCGTTATGTCACTAATTACATTTCTTGCCTTTCGATTCTGTAAGTGGACGCTGTCTTCAGTGGTAGAGAGACATTATAACGCATTTCCATGCTTTAATTAATTAGTTCCACCTAATAGCTTGGATAAAGCTTGATTGTACCAACAACATGCTTTCTTTCTTCATCATTTCCAGACGCAATCAGTTTCTGATTGGCTTTTCAGTGGTCTGCATTGTTAGAACTTCTCAAAAATGACCCCAAAACACGTCATTTGTTCGAAGTGAAATATTTTTTATTATATTTGCGTGATTTAAAAAAAAAATGCTACTTGAAAGTAATGAAATTTTTCAATATGCAAACAGCAAATACATTGAATTGTTGAAATAGTTCCTTCTCAGGCAAAACTCCACATTTTGATTAAGTTGTTTCTCCTTCACACCAAGATGATCAAAAGTTAATTATTTACTTTTTTTAGTGTTTCTCTGTGTTACTAGTGAGAGGGCAGATTTGAATAATTTCTCCTTCAGCCTTAGCAGATACTTTATGTTCACTCAGAAATGTTTCACTTTCATATTTTTAATCTGAACTTTAGATGCTGGTAAATGAAGCCGGTTTAGCTCGTGCTGGTTTGCGGCGCCTTCCGTCCGTGAAACCCGGGTTCGACTCCGGGCTGCTCCCTGTTCCCTTCTATTCCTCTTCCGGTTCCAAGCCCGGTTTGAGAAGGTTGCGTCAGGAAGGGCATCCGGCGTAAAACATTGCCAAATTTACCATGCGACTTGTTCGCTGTGGCGACCCCTGATGGGAGAAGCCGAAAGTGGAAGAAGATGCTTTTTATTTCAAAACACCAACATGCTTTTCTCTAATCGGCACCTTTTTGGTTGTTGTTTACTGCGAATAGATTGAAAAGCTCATATGGACAGAGGCTATATGAAAGTATGGAAACATCCGCTACTATAGAATTTATTAAACTGTCGTCAGGGTTTGCATGCTGCATCAGATTACAGATCGTAGGTTTGGGGCACATCGCACTTTAATTTGGTTTCAGTTTTTAAAAAAAGACCAAATTTACAAGATAAAGCAAAAAAATTAAATAAAAAGTGATGGCAAAAATTCATCCAGGTGACCTTTTCTTGAGTGCATTCACTTACAGGCAATAAAAGTTCAAATTCCCCCACATTTACCACAAGTAAACATGACCAGGAAACATTTAAAAAACACACAAAGGTTGTGTCTGAATTTCCACCCTAACCAGTAAAACTAAAAAAACTATATAGTGCGGCACGATGTAGTGCCCTGGATTTTACAAGCTATTGTGACATCATGGTCACTATCATAGTAGTAAGTTTAAAGGTTGTTATCTGGACTTGTTTTTTAAAGTTGAAGACGTTTCACCTCTTCTCCAAAAGGCTTTGTCAATTCTCTACTTTTTTTTTTTCAAACAGCGAAAATGACATCATCGATTTCACAAAGTTAAAATCTAATTGATATGAGCGTTTTGCAAAGATCATTTATGTATCACTGTGTTCTGAAGTTAGAAACGTTGATATTTTATTAAAAAAATACATTTAGATATGTTTTCTTTGCAAAAATGGTTTAAGTGCAATGCATTATGGCCTATATTCGCCGATCTAGTGAGCATCGATGTACATGGATTTTTCGCAGAGACTTCTGGGAAATTTTTAGGGCACTCGATTTTGGAATTGTAGATTCGGACAGCGCTACAAAACGGCGAACACGCTATATAGTGAACAGTGAAGGAATTCGGAAACAACCAAAGTTCTGAAAAAAGTAGGAAAACATGATCTTAGAACCAAGTCAAAGGCTGAACTGTTTTTAGTCACGAGAAAAGTAAAAAATGTGTGCATAAAATAAAAACGTTCAATAAAACCAGGAAGAAAATAACACAATACACAAAAACCTCACGCAAAGATGATTGTATATCAGTTTTAAAACTCACTTTTTGAAATTTGGTTAATCCACAATTATTATTATTAAACTTCACCCTCATATTTATCAGCACAGAGACATAAAAATGACTCCTGATGGTTTGCACTTTCAGATTAAATATTAAACTTAAAGTAAATAAAGTGATGTTTGTTTTGTATTTGCTGATAACTTGTTTTTTTTTTAGTCTGTAGCTTTCGAAGATTTACATCACATAGATGCATTAAAAAACAATAAAATGTGGTCATTTCTTTATATAAGAGGAGACACACAATAGTGCAATATTTACCCAAATTTAGAAGCTCAAATGTTTTATAAACACTTTGAAGGTGAAAGGTCATGATAGTAGGCGCTATTTTAGAACAGATTTTGATCAGTTTAGCATTGAATACATTCTATAACGTTTTGATTCATGTTTTCATTTACTGTCATGGCCAGAAATTTAAATGCTTTTAGTGCTTTTACTTTCACTCCACGCAGCAAGCAGCCTCTTCACTAACCTGTAACCTAAGATGACCTGCTGGCAGAAAAGAAAACACATTCAGGTTTGAAATCTAGAACGGTGCACTCTCATCACTAAATTTCCTCTTTTACATTAAATGTCAACGTTGTCTGCCTCCCCAGCTTCTCATGAGAAGCTGTGGCACTCATAAAGACCGCTTTATTCAGACGAGAGCATCCGTTTTCCCATCATGCATACAGGAAATGGTTTCTCGGCCGTCACCATTCCCAAGATGCCACGGCTAACGGGGTGTCTCCTTACCACCTCTCCGTCGTCTCCATCTCTCTGTCTCCTTTTCTTTCTTGTTTGTTTGTTTCCCTCATGTTTTTATTTAAAGCATCAAAAGACGCCCCCCCCCCCCCACCCCCCCACCCCCGTCCCCTCCAGCTCCCTCCCTCGTGACATCGTGGCACAAGAAAACAAGAGGCCAACAGAGGGACTGCTGGGAAATCCTCCAATTCAATTCAATTCAATTCAATTTTATTTGTATAGCCCAAAATCACAACAACAGTCGTCTCGATGGGCTTCGAAGTAAAACATGAAATCAAAAGGATCACGAATACAAAGAGTTCAATAGAAAAATACTAAAATGAACTAACAAACAGACTAAGCTATACTGGCATCCCTGCCCTTAGACCCCCCTTCGCGGTAAGGAAAAACTCCCAAAAACTCCACATCTCAACCTCTCTGTGGTTATTGCTTCATCGGGTCACCGTACTCAAGAGGCAGTTCAGTGAGGCACCAGTGTCCCCCCCACCATGTCAGGTGGTGGCAGCCCCACAATACCCCAAACCCGTTAAAGTCCCACTCCGGTCCTCTTTTGGTCTACTTCCAAATCATGCCCAGTGGGCTTTTTTATCATGATTATTTTAGCCAAAATCTAAAAACCTGTGTCGTTTTCTAGGACATAGTTTCTGCAGAGCGGCAGGAGTTCATTAGAACTTCACCTCTGAGGTGTGGGTGGAATTGTTGGGGCGGAGCAACCCTGCCCCCCCTTCCCATCACCCATATTTGAAAGGTATCTGTTTACACACATCCTTCTAGCTTACAGCCCCTCACAACCCCAACCTAACATTAGCCGTGCACCAGAAATGGTGTCATATTGGAAACTATCCAGTCATCCAGTTCTGATCCAGATTCCACCTCAGTGGAGGAAAACAAAGACGTACATTGATCTTTTTTTCAAACTGTACCAGATTCACAACAGTTTGAACAAAAAATACCCAGAAATGCAATTTTAAACTTAATTTCTTCATACGTGTCCTCCAGTATTAGAAAAATGAGAAATAAGAACATGCTCACAACACTATTTTAATGCAGGAAGAGCCTAAATACCTTTATAAAAACCCCACCCTGCCGCCAAATCTGCATCTGATAAGCCCCCCCCCGCCTTTCTACCCCACTGCCCCACATCAGAAACAGCTCATAAGGCCACACAAAACCCGGCGGGATGATGAAAGCCTGCCCGCCCGCTCCGAAAAGGTCCACAAAGAAACAATCTGACGTTGCTTGACTTGTTGCAGCTCATGTTGAAACGTAAATCACAGAGCCGCCATACCTCTGTGAACCCGCTTTATCGTAAATAGCAATTATACACATTTCCAGGGAGAGATAGGCCGCCTTCAGGATGGCAGTTTGTGCGTCTGCTAAGAGAGAAATATCAGAAACTATTTACTGGAAAATGGAAACAACACGTATAGCTAAATATGGATCATCACAGGCACCAATAGAACTGGGTTAGCATATCGTTCTTTGTGCCTGCGGTTCCTCTCGCTTCCTGCCTGAGTCCAACTCCTAAAGAGGCAGTAAATGATCCATTTTATCTCTTTTTTTTCAACCATGACTCCAAAAGCCCCAGATAGCAATCAGGCGAAACCAAACCTCACTCAGTTATTTTTTTAATTTTTTATTTTTTTTTATCATACTGGGTTTCAAAAACATTTCAAAGTATGACTGTGATGAAATTTCTCCTCTGTGGGAAGGAAATGCTGACTAATCACTTCTTCAATGATGCTCTGGCTTTTCAGCCATTCCACCTGCTAGCCCCTCCCACATGACCACGCAGCAAAAACAACTTGCAGAGAATATTTGGACTGCGCTGTTTAAATATTTGTAATGCCCCGACACAGCTGCTGCCACCCAGAGCTGGCAAGGCACAGACTGCCTGTAATTGATTTAATTATCAGTAATTACCCATGGGTTTTTGTGTACTCTCTGTAGTCCCTGGCTGGGGAGGGATGGGGGGATGGGGGGCGTCAGAGTTAATGATGTGTTTCATCTTAATTAATGCTGTGGTCCAGAACGGTTGAAGGGCAGGCACACAAACACATGTAGATGTAATTTTGTGGAGACTGGCGCGGATCGGCGCTGAGGGTGGCGGCCTGACATCAGATCGCATCAATGGCAGCACTCAGATTCTCCTCCCAGATCTAAAAACATCAGAGAAAAGACGTTAAATGAAACAAATCCAGGGTGCAAACGGGCGCTTTGCATCCCTCTTCTGCACAATTTGAGTTTGAGGGGTTGGGGGTGGGCTGGGAGGAGAGGAAGCCTGGAGTTCTGGCCTGTAAATGTCATGTTTGGTGGAAGATTTCCGTTTTTGCCTTCTAATTGGTGTCGGGGGGATTTTGGTTTTAAAAGGGGAGAGACGGAGGGGGGGGGGGCAGGAGTGAGGAAAGAAGGGGTGGGGGCTTAACCTCACAAAACTGCAGAGTTGCATTGAACCCAAACTGGGTTTTAATGGCTGCCGCTGCAGGAAAGCGAATCTTGGGTCACTTCGACGGGAAGACAAGGGCGCGCTGGTAAAATAACGCCGTGCTTTGATTTGACAGAGCAAGAAAAATATTGCGTGAACACATAAAGGAGGTAAGCGGTATCATAAACCCCAGTCCCTGTTGAATACTCGGCAGTGGGAGGTGTTGCTGAGCTGAAAACACCAACCAGCCAATGAAAGGAAGGGAAAAACAGGCGTCCTGAGTGTGTGGTTAAAACCAACTTTCTGGTGGAGCCACAAAGGTGGCGGTGATCAGTTGTCATAACTCCCACTTATATATCTGAAAGCGTTTCTCTTTCACACACACAAGGTCCAAACACCCCAGCTTCAAAACTGAGTGGGTTACTCTACTGTTTACAATATTTCAAATTCCCTCTCAAGTGTTTGGTTTGGCAGGTTGTTCGACCTTTTCCCTTGCAATTACAGGCTTGCTGGGTTTCTCAAATGGGCCTTTTGAAGAAACAACACTCCTTTCCCAAGCTAACGGGGGGGGGGGGACGGGGGACGGAGACATTTGGCCAGCAATCAATCCCACGGGCTGAGCTCAAACTCCATCTGACGCGTTTGGCGATGAAAAAGTCCCCAAAACTTGTGGGAGTGGAGAAAGAGATGCACACACACACTTTTTCTCTGGTTTTGGTCTACAGTTTCATTTGCTGTTATGGAATATGAGCACAACTTTTTCTTCAGTGTTGAAACTAAAACTAAAATTCCAGTTTTTACATGACTTCTTCCTCCTGCCTTTAATACAAACCTCAACGCACTGACACTACAAGAGGATCATTACTGGTAGTTCCTAACAACCTGTTCAATATTTAAGAGGAAAAAGGAAATCAACTCATGACAGAGCTGCTATTTTTAACTCCTCGTTCAAGGTCCAGTGCTTATCTACTTTCCAATGGTCCGTCTGCAGTGCGTCTCCATTGCGTTGACACACATAAAAAAATTACAATGTTCATCGATCGATAAAAATGTTTACATCTCCTCCGTCGTGTCTGCTTTCCACGCCCAACACAAGCTTTATGCAGGGTTTCCATGTCCAGTCCATTCACGCGTCAGTTGGATGGAACTGGAAACACAAATAAACACTTCCGTTGTACTTTCAAAATAAAATGTTACTGTATATTTAAGGTGATGTGCTCAGGCGATGACGCACCTTAACACCGTAGGTAACACCGGCGTCCATTTTCGCCTTGGACAACAACTGTTTACTTTTACAAAAATATGAAAACATGAAATGTTTTTACATAAAACCTGCATTTTACGAGGACTCAGTGAGGGAGGAGAGGAAATAGGGCCTGCTTGCTGAAGTTTTGGATGAGCAAAGAGAACGGGACAAACTACTCGACATGGGGGTGGGAGGAAAATCCAGGGAGGGTTTTGTCATTTGGGGGCGGTTACCTTTCTGGTTGATCTGATTGGCCGGAATTTGCATGTCAAATCCGGGCGAGGCAGCGGGGCGGGACTTTCGTTTCTTAGAAACTTTAATAGTAGCATGGATTAAAACGTTGACAAACGGCCAAGAACAAGGTTGGAAAGTGCAGCAGGGTTATTTGTGCTGTAAGTTTGTGAAAATCACATTATTAGGTAAATATACATGTACACTGTAGTTAGCCCGAGACAGAGCTATTACTCAACTCAAAGTACAGGAAGCGTCTGTTAGCATATGGTTAACAAATGCTAACAAGAGTGACAGTAGTACATTGGAAATTCCCCTCTGAGTTGTGGGCGGGACCATTGGCGTCGGGTAACCCTGCCCCCTTTCCTGTCACCCAGCTATTTACACGCTCTCCCACAAGCTTACGGCCCCTCACATCCCCAATCCGACATTACTGGTTTACTAAAAATGGCGAGGAACACTGAAGCTATCCAGCCGTACAGTTTTGATCTAGATTACAGCTCAGACAAGGTAAACAAAGACGTTCATGGATCTATTTGTCTGCAAGCGGACGCATCAGAATATGGAGCTTGAGGCCCGACCAGCGGATTCTCTATGTCACAAAATCAACCTTTTTCAAACTGTTTCTTTTTCATCTGATTTACAACTATTTGAATACAGAAATTCTCAAAAATGCAATTTTAACTTTAATTTTCTTTAAATATGTCCTCCATCATGAGATAAATGATGCAAGAACATGTTAAAAACACCTTTTCATCGGAGTGAGTCTTTAGGAATTTAAAAGAAGTTGTAGGCAGAATTGAGACTCAAAAAAAATTGAAGAAAGAGCTGATTAAAGGGCATGAATACAGAACAGAACTTGTCTTAGGACAGTGTGGAGACTTAAGGCCAGGTCACCTTCTTCTTAACCACAGTCAATGTAATTGTGCCGCTGCTCTGCTGAACTGCTTCCTGCCGAGAATCTGGTGCTGCGTTCAGATGTAAGGCCTGATAGCATCAACATAGTTGGCCTTGCATTGTCAGAGGGACGCAGTGAAGGTGGGGGGATTTGAGTTCCTTACCCCGGGGCTAAGAATCTCCCCTCCCCTCTGCTCCTCACCCCTCCACCCACACAAGAGAGTTAAAAATCCCATTTACTCTGACTGGAGCCAGGAGCGGGCTTGAAAAGGCCGGGGACAAAAAGCGATTTTCCACGGAACAAAACCATTACAATGGCCCTGCTTTGATCTGAGCCCCCCCCCCTCCAGTCCTTCCAGTGCCAATTGAACTTTGTCACCACGCAACTGTCATCCTGGACGGGAGAGGGCCCTTCCACTCTGAATGAAGCAGTCCACAGCAATTTACTCCAGACGGCGCTTTGAAGTGCCAGCGAGAAGTCGGGCTCTGGACTTTCCGCCTTCTCTGGCAGGACAGCGTGGACCATCCGATGCGGCAGCGAGAGCATTCGATGTCCAGCATCACCGTTTCTCTCCTCCTTTCCCTCCCTCCGGTCTAAGTAACAGAGGCATGCAGTGCTGGCATGTGGATAATCAGCCGTGGGGCCCTGCAACATCAAACGCTTGGAGAGCCCCTAAGAATACAAATGTGAGGCCTAATGGTACACTTCATTAATGTCCTCCCCATCAAAGCCCACTTTACTGACTTGGGAGATTGACTAATTTACACATTGTGGGAAATTGCTCCCAGCCATGCGTAAAACTGCCAAGCATTTATATATAGAGGCTCTGAGGGGGAAGCAGGGGGGAGGTAAGTGGAAGGGACAGCCTCTGTTCTCCTTTTGGGTGCTTTCTCCAACTGTTGGAAGTGGCTGAAGGCCAAGCATTATCATCATCATCACACTGACACGGGAACACAAGAGAAGATGGTGTCTTTGGGGTTGTTCTTCATCTTAATCTCATCCAATTCCTTCACCTTTTTTGGGGTTTAAAGAAGGAAAACTTTTGGAAACATCTGATTATTGATCAATCCCACAAGGAAAATTCAGATAAAAAAATATCTTTGTACATTTTACTATTGTTTAAACCACATTCAAATTTGTAATTTGGAGGAAGGAAAATGTCAGAAAGTGTCATCAGTCAGCTGACACACTGAGACTGTTTATATCCACAGACAAATGTATTATATATTTCTTAAAGACCCACGCCTATAAAAAGTGCGTTTTTAACATGTTCTTGTGGCATTTTTCAAATGGAGGACAAACTGAGAAAATTAACTTCAAAATTATTTTTTCAATTATTTCTTCATTTAAATCGTTGTGAAACAGGAGCAGACGAAAACAAGCTTTTTCCAAAAGATCCTATTTGTGACGTAGAAAACATAACCACAAGCTCCAAGCTCCATGCAACAGGGAGGGGAAGAAATATTTTTGACTTTTGCCTAAACTTTTGCCGCTAGACAGCGCACTGTCTAGTGGGTGTAGATGAGCCAACTCCCAATGTTAAAGTGCCTAGGATAGCACAAGGGTTACATCTTGTGTGACACAAAGAAAATGCGACCTCTCCAGTACCGCTAGCAGAACTGTTGAGGTCAGATCTTAACGATACTGTGGTAAAACCGGGGCTTGGTACCCATCCCTACTCTAGAGGAGATCTGCATGGAGGAATGGGCCAAAATATCAGCAGCAGTTTGTGAAAACCTTGTGCAGACTTACAGAAAATGTTTGACTGCTGTCATTGCCAAGAAAGTGTATATAACAAAATACTGAGTTGAATTTTTGTTATTGACCAAATACTTATTTTCCAATAAATTCTTTAGAAATCAGACCATGTGATTTTCTGCATTTTTTTTTTTGTTCTGTCTCTCATAGTTGAGGTATACCTATGATGAAAATTACAGACCTCTCTCACCTGTTAAGTGGGAGGTGCCTGGCTGAATACTTTTTTGTCCCATTGTATATCGGGAGCATTCAGACTACGCCCTCAGCAACTGCAAAGCCTGCTGGGTATGAAGCCTAAAGGTAATGAACACAACATCCTGGAAAATAATAAACCTGAACAAAATTACATGAATGACACACAGACACACACAAACAATCAAAGGGAGGGGGGACCATCTTAACCCGTTTCATGCCTAAATTTACTTCCAATGATGTGAAAAAATGTTTAATGTTCCATAGATACTTGGTTGTGGACCTTACCTATGGCTCGTCTCACGCCCCCAGCTGTCCCCCCACTCATCTGAATGAAGCCCATCTGCTGGACTATTTACATATATAGTTGTAGAGTTAGATAAGCAAATTTTCTTTGAGAGTTCTGGTGTATCGCCTGTCCATCCTGGGGGAGGATCCCTGCTTCACGTGGACACCCCTGAGGTTTCCTCTTACTTTTTTTAAGAGTTTTTCTTCACAGAGAAGGAGGGTCTAAGGGCAGGGATGCCCAGTTTAGTTTAGTCTGTTTAGCTTAGTTTAGCCATTGCCTATTGAATTCTATGAATTTATGTTCTTTATGATTCATGTTTATTACACAATTACCGGTATGAAGCCCATTAAGACGACTATTGTTGTAAATATAGGGCTATATAAATAAAGTTAAATTGAATTAAATATTTCCATTTCATTAATCGGGTTCCTGGATTTAATGGCCCCATGAAGGGGGTTAAAAAGAAGTTCAAGTAACAAAACCATCAAAATGTCATTTTGGTTTCTGTGAATATTCAAGCAAAAATCCTCCACTTCTAAGTGCTTCTGTAATAAAAGTTCCTTAAATACCATAATAAATAGTCTTCTGCTGGTTTTGTGTTTCACCGTTGTGTAGAAGTGTGGTAACATCTGTGTGTAATGATGTTTGACCTTTCCCCCAGCTTCCCTTTCATATCTCTCTGTGTGTCTGCCAGAATGCCGTCAGGCCTCTCTGTCACAAGCATTTTACAAAAGATCAATCACTTCCAGAGGAGCGTGTCAGCAGACGACACCATGACGCTGTGCAGCACGCCTGCAGGGATGTGATGAGATCTGTGCAAAGACGGAAAATTATTCATCAGGAATGTCGACGGCTGCAAAGAATTACCCGTTCGCTGAAACAGCTATGCAAAACTCTTAAAATGTTATTGTTTTTACTGTACATCTCGACAGGTTTAAGTTGAAGCACCTTTGTTGTCAGTGCTCTGCTCCCATTGAGTCTAACAGAAGAAACATGAACTTTAACACGTTTATGGGAGATTTCTGACATGACAGAAAGCTGTCAGCCACTCCCACTGACAACAACACTTCATCATAGTGTGAGAACTTTAGCGGCGGCTCCTGACTTTTATGGCCCACATAAGATTGATATGTCATTTTACAAAGGGAGGGGGGACCAAAAAATCTGCTTCCTAAAATAAACGGAACTAATCTCAAACAAACTGTCTGCAAACTTTCACACACACACGCACTCATATTACTGTCATCACCAGATATAAGCAGCTCCATCCACACGCAGGCCTGTGTGTTTTACAAGCATGTTAACCATGCTACGGGGACCCAAATGACAGCTTGAGATATTTTCTGCTGCGTACAGTTGGTGTGAGCGTGCTCTTTATGTGCGCAGCCTGGAGGGAGTTATCGCCTGCTCCAGGCTCTTACACCTTTGAAACAGAGCAAGTCTTTCAGCGGGCAAATGAGATGGTTTTAATTTGTCGTGCTGAAACAGAGCGGCCGCCGCAGACACTCAATGCTCGACTGTAGCGTGGAGGAGAAGTGTGTTGAGTGCCTGTATGTGTAAGCACTGCTTTGACATAAGTAAATACACTGGCTTGGGTGGAACACCTGTTTATGTTGGACAGCAGGGGAGCTGACAGATATAATACGAGTTTTCAGCGTTTTCCATACAGCAAGAGAGAAGTAATGAAACATCTTAAATGAGCTGAATGAGCAAAAGCGCTGCGCCTCTGGTCTGGGGTTTGTTGGCAGGAAGAGAAAACCTAATGTGTCTCATTTTTAGTCTGGACGGAGTTTTGAGGTTGGCTTGGGCGGCTGTAGAACTTCAGTCGCTGGACGGTCGGCGGGGACGACTTAAATATCGTGACTAATTCGACCCATTAAACTGTCACATGCTTTTTTTCACAAGCTGCTCATCCATACTGCGGCCTTCTGTTACCAACTCTCTCCATTCATATTCAATCGTTGCATGAAGCTCCATCTCTAGCCTGGAGCAAAACCCTTTCTGGTCCTTAAATGTCAGTGAAACAGGTATGACCGCTTTCATTTGGCTGTCTTCAGGTCAAACTCTTGAGAACAAAGACTTACTGGAAAGATGTTCATGTCTTCAAATGTTTCTAATCAATAATAAGATTACTAAGAGAATGGAACGGTCCGCCTTTAGGTTTGTAACGTTTTGCTAAACGTTGGTAAAGCTGCTAAAGTTAAATACATTCAAACAATACAACAGCTTAGGATCTTGACACTTTTCAGTTCAGAGTATTTTTGGGTGACCTGACAGAGGCCAAAACAGAGAGAGACTTGAAAGAATAGGTAAGCCTAATAGTCACATGCGCGTGCTGCAGGATTTCGTGTTGTCTGGGCACGTAGAGGGTCGTAGATGAGCCTTTAATACATGCACTTCTACGGGGGGGGGTTGACCCGTACGTGTGCTGTGGATTTTTGGGTTGTCTAGGTCCTTTGAGGGTCATAGAGAGGAGCGGCTACATCTTAAGGGGAGCACAATATCCAACAGTTCCCATGATAGCCAACTAAAGGGACGTCATGTAAATGGATCGTACCATTGGCATGCATGTGGGGGATGCACTGTGAAATATCCGTAGAGCTACGGGACGTTACATGCCTTTAGGATGCTGTGGTACACCACACTCTAGTTGTTAGTAAGGTGTGAGTGCTGGCTCCTTACTGACACACAAAAGCTGCACACACGGGGTGTGCACATGATGCGTAAGCGCCCATAGGATGTCCACACAAACTACACTCTAATTATTTAATTTTCTCATTCCTAACAGTCAGACTGCGCACACTTATTCCGTGGACAGCACTTACGAGCTCCTTGCACAGTCTTTTGGGGGGCTGACAAATGATAAAATCCATACGGGACGCCTGCTTCCCACCTATTGTTCACTCCAATGTAGAAAGAACAGGTTCACTGAGGGGTCTACGACCTTGATATGTCCTGTGGGGCAGCTACACGTCCTCCGTACAGGTTTGCCAATTTTACGCCAGCCAACAGCCCATCCCCCCTAAGCACAGTTGTGACCAAGGCTGTGGTTCAGGCCTTGCATCACTGGTTGAGCGTTGGTCATCAACAACCTGTCGCCACCGTCTTCTTCCCATGGATGATCCCAAAGCTCCCTCCAGGTGTGACCGGTCTGCTTGGCGACCGCCTCCAGGTCCCTTCTCATTGTGTTCCTTAGGTTAACCTCGTTTTCTCGTCTCCTGGGGATTCCAGGTCAGGATCTGTGTCAGGTGATCCTGGTTTGTTATTTGCCAGAGCTCTTTGTTAGTGATGGTTTCTGGCCAGTGGAGCTTAAGGAACACTCAGGAAAGCTGATGAACTGGTGAACTCATGAAGACAAAGGGTGACTTTACAAGAAAGTGTTGTTTGCTGTTTTGCATGTGAGAAAGCAAGCATGCAGGTGCTGCAGAGCGCACAGTTTGCATGATGGCTTGAAACCCCATCTGATTGGTCCACAATTGCTGACAAAATGCTGTGCAAGTCATTCATGTAATAGTATAAAAATCCCCAAACAAACACTTTCACAAGGTTTTTGAATACTTTTATCAGAGTTTTTCCATTTCCTAACTTCAGTGACATCAATCCCCCAAAGAACTCTTGATTTTTGAACATTCTAGAAATAGATGTTCTTTGAAATCGGTAGGTTTTCAGAAAGTTTCTAAACTCTGTGACAGAAAATGTGTCAAAAGTAAACAACTTAGTGAGAGTTCTGATATTTATAAAAGTAAATACATTGAAAATAATTTGACATTCCAGACTTGAGACTGGTGCAAACTGTCCCAGGACCCCTTATGTTTGTGCTCCCCCCTGCATGCAAACTGCAGGAACATTGAAGCATCACAGTGCAAAAGGCTCCACAATTCAATAAATAAAAATGATTAAAATTCCTTTAATTTCTAGTAATTTTGTGTCATCAACAAGAAGCAATTTGTTGTAACAAACTAATGAAATCATATAGTTACATTATAGTTATAATTACTTAAAACCCTTATTAACCTTTGATTAGAATTATGCTAAAGTTAGATCACAAATCATTAAAGCTCTCGCAAATATAAGAAAAAGTACTTTTTAAAAACACATTTAAGAGTCATGTACTTATGCGCATGACTCGTCATTGTCATGAAGAGGAGCAAAACAGGACGCTTAGATGAAAAATTACAAATTTCATCCAACAGAAAGTGAAGACGGAAACAGAAGAGTAAACAAATAATAAACAAAGGGAACCAAAGAGCATCTGGAAGGAGACTCAGCACAACCTAAAGAAGACCAAGAGAAAAGATGAAGACAAAACAGCGAGGAGGTCGGAACAGAATCCAGGGAGTAGGTCCTGACCAAAAAGTCCCACATTTTTTGGTGTATTTTCAAAGCCTTCCCAGCAGTATTTTAATTACGATCATGGAGCTTTTAGCAAAAATCTGTGTCGTTTTCAAAGACATAGTTTCTGCAGAGCAGCAAGAGTTCATCAAATATTCATCTCTGAGTTGTTAGCAGGACGGTTAATGCAGGAAAAGGAACTTTCCACCATACCTTTGTTTACAGTCTTTCCCATCCCTAAACGAACAAAAGCAGTGCCACAAAAATAGTGAGCAACATCGGAGCTATCCAGCCAAATCTGGTCCAGGTTCAAACTCAGAAGAGGTGCATGGATCTCTTTCCTGCAAGTGGAGGAATTAGAATGGAGTAGAGCGGGGAGCTTGTGGCCCGCCGGCTGTAGCGCCTACGTCACAGCTTTTTTAGAAAGTAATTTTTTCGTCTGCTCCTGATTCACAACGATTTGAATAAAGAAATACTCAGAAATGTAATTTTGTAGCTTGATTTTCTCAATAAATGCCCTGCATCATTAGAAAAATGCCACAAGAACTTGTTAAAAACACCTAAACATAGTTTTCATTGCAAAGGGTCTTTATGCAGGCCATTACAAATCTTCAGCTTTTTTGTGGGATGTTCATAATAAACTCTTATAGGTAATATTTACTTTCTTTTTCCACAACGATGTCATGAAATGCCAGTAAAAAATGAGGATATTCAATTCCCTTTATTCATAACATTATAAAGAACAAAACATCCCATTAATTCAGATTTTCTTCTATAATTGGTTATTTCCTGAAGTAATGAAGTCAGTACTGAATCAGCACTTGGCAGTTCCCTCACTGCTATGAATTAGGCTTACTTCCAATTTGCTCATTCACATGTTTTTCTCCCAATATGTATTGAAATTTGCCTTTTTGGCCATTGTGTCATTTATGCAGCTGTAACAGGTTCAGTTCGGTCGCCGATGCACAATGAGGAGGGGGAGACTCAAATCTGGTCACTGCGTCTTTAATTCTTTAAAACAGCGCAAAAGAAAATAGCATCAGTGGACATCACAACTGCAGCTCCCAGCTCAGACCGCTCACTCCAACCGGTTGTTTACATTCATCCAAAAAGTTCAATAAATGTACAATTTTCAGAATAAAATATACTCAGACACAATGCCATACAATAATAAAACAAAAAGAAAACACACATTTGGTAAATACAGCATTTAAAATAAAACATTGTTAAACAGAATAAGACAAAATGGCGGAGACCAACCTTTAAAACAGCGCAAAAGAAAATAGCATCAGTGGACATCACAACTGCAGCTCCCTGATCAAAGGAAAAAGAGCGCGATCAAAACCGGCACCAAAAACCACATAAAAATATAGTTAAAAGTAAATGTAAATTATTCGAGAGCAGTTTCTTGTCAACTGCATCCATTTTTAAACATATTTAAGAAACTTATACCCGTTTATTTTAACAGCTAACTAAAAATATTGGGAGACTGCAGAAAACGCGACTCACCAGCTCAGACCGCTCACTCCAACTGGTAAGGGAGGGGCAGCGGCCGCATGGTGAAGGCAGGGTGTGTCCCACTAATTGCCTTCCCTGCGCAACAGGTAACCATGTGGAACACATTTTTCTTGTGAAATAATGAGATTAACCAAATATTTATATAACGTGCTAACTCAAAATAAAATAATTTCAAAATTAAATAATCACTGAAGGTTTGAGAATGTTCATTAAAAAAATCAATTTGCTACACAGCACAGCAGGAAAGAAAAAAGACACACTGGACCCACAATTAGTTTTTTGACTGTAAAGAACTTTGCATTGCTGTTGGAAGGCTTTAATAAATAACGTTTGCTTTTATTTGATTTGACTTGACTTGACTTGATTTGATTTGATTTGATTTGATTTGATTTGATTGATCACTCTGCTAAGATGATAAATAGGAAATCAGAAATAACAAACATACTTGTAAAAAAGTCATATGTCCGGGTCAGGTTGTAAAATATTTCGAAAATGTAAAGTTTACTTGAATAGTTTTTATTTTATTTTTGGCTCTAAGATGTCATTTATCATTTATTGTCATGATCACAACAAAACAAAAGTTGTGGAATTAGGAAATAGTATGGTAGAAAATGAATGTCGATTCTTCTGTTCGTTCGCTCGCCTATAACATTCTTAAAACGGTCACACAACCTGACGGTGACAAAGGTTTTCTGAGGCACGGCGGTGACAAGCGACCAATGAAGACATTTTGGGAGAGCGGACATCGACAGAGCGAAGCCAGGTCCTGTGAACCTCAAAGGCGAGCGCCTGAATTCACCTTTTGTTCGTCCCTAAACGAGACGCTGGGGAGAGCCCGGCAATCTAGCCAGCAGATCTCAAAGAGAGGGAGAGCCACACTTGGATTTAAGTAATGCTGTGTTTCTTGTTGAACAAATTCACCATTGTGACTCGTTAGGCTGATACTATCCACATACCTGCTTTTGGGGAATGCATGTGAAAAGGCAGCCTGGAGTTCCTGCCAAGAGCAAGGATGGAGCGGCGAGGAAAGAGGAGGGGTTTCTCCTAATGGGTCGCAAATTCACATTGAGGGAAGCCACATCTGCATTTTATCAGCAGAGCCCAGATAGTGTTACAGGGGACGATTGTCTGCAGATTGGCCATTGGGCCAAAGTGGTAAATTGTTGAGCAAAAGCAGGGATGATGTAGAAAGTTGATGTCAAACCCAGAAAAGCTTCAACAAAATCAGAGGATTTTAAAATCATGCCGGATGAAAAAGATTTCATTTGCGTGCGCCGACACCACAAAGATGCCTCAGTAATTTTTAGAGCTGGAGCTCCAGTTTCCTCTTCCTGCTTGTATTTTTTATTTACTCTCCCCAGCATCAAACACACCAGTGGTAATTTGGCGGAAAGCCGTTATCGGCTCAGACATGGTCTCTTCCCATGGCTGACCCAGAACATCTTCTGACACATCTTCTCCACAGGGAGCTGTGGACGTGGGGGTCAGCGTGGCCTAACAGCAAAACAAGCCCCGTGAGACGTCAGAGTCCCCACAGGGACCCCTTGTCTCTTCCCTCCGCTTCATTACCATCTTCCTCCCTTCTCTCTGCCCTTTCATCTGCGCTCCATTGCTGGCTCCAAGCTGTTGTCATCCGGGAATATGGTGAATAGGGGTGGGAGGCTGCAGACGGAGCGGGAGCGGATATGGGAAAAGGCAGAGTAAACATTTCCAAGACTGGAGACTTTAAGGACCCCTTTCAACAATAAAAATGTACACCACAACAATAAAAAAAGGCTAAATTTGGCTTTGAGATGAGAGAGCTTCCTTCTACGAGGTCCAGGTAGCTTTACATCACCATCTCTGTACAAGTGATGGTGATGATTCCGCAAACCTAACGAGTGAGATTTAACAAATCAATTTTGATTTCCTCTTTTTTTCAAACAGTTTTCTGAATTGGAATGAACCACAGCGGTTTAATCATCCTCACAGAATCAAAGTTTCTCTACTGGTCTGGAAGGAGAGACCAATAAAGATGTTCTTCTCAATCTCCCCACTTTATCTTAATTGTCAGAGCAGATGGAAGGGAGAGTCATTTCACTTTATGATCACCTATTTGCACCCTAATGGTGTTTATCAAAAGGATACAGATAAACAAATTGTTGCTGATGGACAGGATAAAGACGCTGCAACATGTGACCGTGTCCTAAGTCCTTAAGTATTTACGATAGCTGCGTTTCAGTCCCACTTCCAAAGGGAAAATGTTGATGTTGACTTTAAGAATAAAGGTTTTGGTGTTTTTCCTGGACAGAAGCGAGCCGATTGTTTTCCTAAATCCAAGGTCTGCGACCTTTGACGCTAAAAAACGATTTGATTCAGTTTCGTATCGCCCTAACCGGAATGAGTGCTCACTGGATTGGCAGCTTTTTGTTTCTCCATGGTTTTATGGTCATGTTTTGATTAATTTCTTAAGTGTTAAGTGATCCCCTGCTCTTTGGGTCCTACCTACTTTGACTATTCTTTCTTGAAAAAAAAATAGATAATTTCTAAATACATTTCTCATGAAAGTAGATCTCTTGTGTGCATTATTAAATCGGGTGGTATTGTAGAGGACGGCCTTTGAAACGTGCACTCAGGCTGTGATTTCAGCCTGCAGGACAATTCATTTCCTAGAGGAGTTTGGATTTTTCATTTATCAAACCACGAGGAATTCCTTTGACTTGCTGAAATGAACTCTGGTGAGGATGAGGCGTCTCCACCGCAGAAATGTCTCCACTTTGCCTGAGGGCCGAACATCTCTTTTCAGCCCTTGTTGTCCATGTACTTTTTTACGATCTAATGTCGGTGTGGGCCAACTTCTTAATCTGGCCCACCAAACTGGAATACATTGATGATCCTCTTTAATGCTCCATTTTCCCTATTATTCTGGAGCCTCCGCATAGATTATGCAGTACAAAAATGGACTTTTGTCGCGGCGCAGAAAGTTGCTTTGCATTCTTTTGGTTTGGAGGATTTGTTGTGTTTCTGAGTCGGACAGTCCCATCGTTCCAATGCCACATGAACGCAGCGTTTCTCTCAGTTTGCATTTTTCCCTGAGTGACATCAACCCACTGGTGCTATTAGCTTAAAAATGAGAACAAAAGTCATAGATTTGAAATAAATAACTCAAATACACTTTTAGTCAAAAGTAATGTTTTCATCCAGATTATTTCTGCTCTTACTTCCGAAAAATCCCCATGCATCCGCTCCTGGTCCGGCCCTTCTATCAAATTTTAGAACGCTTTGTGACCCACGGGTCAAAAATTTTTCTCACCCCTAATCTAACACGTACTTATCGTGGTTTGTTATCGTGGTTTTTACTGTTGGTTAAAATGTCAGCCCGTTCATCTTTCCCAACAAAATGATTAAGCCAAGAGAAGCGTGTTCCTAAAACAGGACAACGTTTCTGTAACCATTTGGAACTGGTTTAGTTTTGTGAATTCTGACTTGGAGCGACAAATCGCACGCTGCAAAAACCCATTTAAAGGCTGCGGCCACAAAACGTGGGAAAAATAAGGAGTTTGGTCAAATGTCGTGTTATTTTAACTTTTTGTAACTTTGCTTTAAGAAAGTAAAGGCATCGACTGTAATCAGAAATCGAGTTTGATGTGAAATAATCTGAGGGAGTACTTTTATTATCTAGTTCGGAGATGTCTTGACCTCTTCTTGATTTGTTTTTGACCATTCAATTTACTGATATTAAAAATAAATCGATAAAAGCATTGAAATGTCATCTTCCTTTTGCCCTTTATCCCACATGTGTCACCTTCACCAAAACATCCTGTTCTCAGATTGAATATAAAAAATTCCATTGAAGCTTATTTGACCTTGTTTTTTTTGACAGCGACGGTCTTTATTATGACGTCTCTGTTCATCACATTTCATTACCAAGTAAAACATTTTTCTCCTTTATCACCACACAGTGACAACACAACCCCTTCCAGAGACACATTTCTTTGACAATAAAAAGGGGAATATGAACCGATTCAATGAGCTGATAGAGGAAACCAGCTTAACCAGCAACCAAAGTTAATTTATTGTTTTTCATTTAATGGAGCTTTGAATCGGACTTTCTCATGCTGGTCTCTTTCCATTTCACACACATGTTCCTCCCAGGCAAACTCACAAATTCCCACAACGCTTACCTTCGATTACACACTTTCATCTGCAACTTTTTTCTTCTTTTACACACACAAACGCACACCCTGCCTGGAAGCAACCTTATCGCCAGACTTTCATGCGCCCCCAGACTCCACTAATCAAGACAAACTCCAGCCCTCACCCCCTCCCTAAACCCACCCTATCATATCCTCCTCTCATTCTGGCCGCCACCCCCTTCCCTTCATCCTGCCACCCCCCCCTGCTCAGTCCACAGTGGATGTTGGGCCGCACAGGGTCCCTCTGTAATTGGTTTAGACATAATTTACTGCTCACTTGGTAATGTAGCATTTCAGCATCTGATAAAAATCATATCAAGTCGCAGTGTTGGCTGCCGTGGCTTGAAAGGGGCTCATTGTAATCATTTAGATACCAGAAGAGGTTCCTGCTCCCTTTTGCTCCCCCCCCCCCCCGTCCCCCCCCCGTCCCGTCCCTGCAGTCCTGGATAACTACAGCATAAGCTGATAAATTCTCCTGCATGCATGCATGCATATGTTAGACTTGTAAAACCCACCAGAGACATTTTCCTGCTTCCTCGTCCACTTACATTCCAGTCCAGCTCAACATCTGGGATTTGCTGGATGTTTTTCCTTTTTTTTATATTCCTGTAAAAATTTAACATGGTAACAAACACTGTGAGATCTGAACTAGAGAAATATTGTCTAATGTTAATCATAATCAACGTGTAATCATAGTTCGATCGATCAATGTAAAAAAAAAAAACTAGTGGAGGACATAAAAAGGTCAAATTTATATTTTTCCCCACATTTTTTATAATTAAATGTAAAAATCTGAGAAAAAATCCTCAAGAGAAATCTGTTTGTATCGATAATTAACTGAATGGAAAACAAATTTAAGAGAAAAACGTGTAAACTGTCATGGTGCCTCTGTCAGACTCCTCCCCCCTCTCCTCTCCGCTTGGTTCCTGATTATCCCCAGCTGCTTCCACTCACCTCATCGACACACCTGCCTTCTTAAGGAGCTCCAGGATCTTCATTCAACGCCAGTCCGTTGCCCCTGATGGTGCATATTTGGCCTCACGTCAAGTTCATGCTTTGTTGCCTTGCCTTAAGCCAAGTAGTTAACATATGCTGTCTTACCTGTCTCCAGGAAACCTCAGCCACGAGTGGTCACCCACAGCAGCCGTAATCCGGACTCCTCTACTGGTCTGTTCCCTCCATCCTCACCACGAGCCTCTGCCGAACCAGCTGCCTCACGAAACGGACCCACGCTGCCGACTCCAGACCCGAACGAGCAGTTCCACCAGTGACGCCACGAGCCGCAGTTACATTCTCGGACCTCCAGTAACAGTTACCTACCTGTCTGGCCATCATATTAAATCTACCTTCTCGCCAAGACATCTCTGTCCTGTGTCTCATTCCGGGTTTCAGCATCTGGGTCTCAGTCGTTCTATAGTCATGACAGAACGGACTGGCCATAATCCCGACCCAGCTGACCCGGAGGGACTCAGATTAGCCGTATCCCAGCAAGGCATATTGCTTGGTCGCCAGGCCGACGCCCTATCCCAGATGGCCGCGGCCCAACAGGACCTTTTTCATCGCCTGGACGGTTTGACACAGACATTGAACAATTTAACCGGACATTTTTCCCATGTTCCAACAGATACGGCTCAAGCTACGGCTAACTCGGCTACTTCCGTTTCCGGATCACCCTCCGCTCACGAAAACATCCGGCTGCAACCGGAACCATTTACTGGTGACGTCGAAGCCTGCGGAGGATTCCTCCTCCAATGCGAGCTGATTTACCAACAAGCCCCCCGTCATTATCAGTCGGATCACAGTAAAATATCACTGATCGTCAACTCTCTACGCAATAAAGCCCTCCAGTGGGCCCAGGCTTTCCTCTCCTCCAATCCCATAAGCCACCTCACTTATGAACGTTTCCTCAGAGAGTTCCAGTTAATTTTCGACCAACCACGTAAACAGGACGAAGCAACCCGTCGGTTACTCGCGCTCAGGCAGCGTAACCGCTCGGTGAGTGAACACGTTATAGATTTCCGTATTCTGGCGGTCGAGGCAGGCTGGCCCGACGCAGCTTTGAAGGGGATCTTTTACCAGTCTTTAAATGAACAAATTAAGGATCATCTGTGTTCTCAACCCGAAGCCCGGTCATTTGAGGAACTGGTTTCTGCGGCACTACGCTCTGAGCTCAGAGACAATCAGCTTCCTTAGAGACAATCATTTACACCATAAATGGCTTAAAGACGTTTGACTTTTGTTTTCCAAACTACAAAATAGAAACATTTTAAAAGCCCATCTTTGTGAATTTTGTTCATGTTTTTAGTGATTTTTGTAGTCCTGCTTGTTGTTTTGTTTTGTTGTTGTTGTTGTAACACGATTTTGACCTCTTCACAGCTAAAATAACAAAAAGACTAACAACTTTTGAATTTATCGACGAATTTTAGTAAAGTTGCTGGGATGGAGGGTTCAAATCTGCATTTTCTCAGGTTGTTACCAACCTTCTAGATTCTGAATTGTTTGGAAAGTGCTTTGTAGACATAAAACCAATTATTCATTTGTCCTCCTTTTGACTTCATGTAATGCCAGTGGTAACGTCAAAGCTGAGCTTATGCTAACATTTAATTTTTCCACATTTTTAGACCCGATAAGTCCAAAACCCTGACCTAAAATCGTAAACCCGTCGAGCTAAAGAAGACCTTCGTTCTGGGGTTTGTGGTTTCCTGGAATGAGCTTGTCGAGGCAGAGTTTGAGTCTTTGCCCAACACGGTCACAACATTAATTCCACACCTTCATTGAAGCCGAACTTTTGATGAGACCTGATCATGGATGCAAAAAGGACAACAAAATGCAAACGTTTTTAACATGAAGCTCTACAAATATTTTGATTTTTTGGGGGTTGTTTGTCATTGGAAATTACTCCATCCAGCCTGAATTTATTTCCAATCATAAAAAAAATATTCCACCGTGTTTTTTTCCATTGAAGGTGATGCTAAATTAAATGGGTTTACTGGTGTGTTGCGAATTTGTGACTCGTGGATTAAATTATTATTGTGTTTACTTAGAGAAAAAAACAGCTTGAAGTTCATTTTTAATCAGATTGAATGTAAAACTGTTAAATAGCTTATCTGAGTATAAATAAATAATTTAAACTAAAGCTGCCTGAGTTTGAAAGAGAGAAATACGGCTGCTCTCTAACAAACGTCGAGACCAGACGAGAAACTTTGGTCCCAAAAGGAATTTATTTCTATTTCTAAGAGTTTAAAAGACCCAGAATGAGAACCGTTACTGGAACTTAGAGGGATTCTTCTTAGTGAGCAAAAAGGTGATGAACACATTCAAGATACCATTTATTAATGTAACATTGCGTACATCACTTTGGGCGTCCTTGAATGGTGGTGGAAGGTGCTCTTTCTGAACTAAGATGAAAATGAATCTCACTGAACTGCATTTCACCGTCAGGCTCCTCTTCAAGGACCTCAGACTTTCTGCTTCCCTACTGATTTTTACATTTTACTGAAGTGATGGGATATTTAAGTTTTTCAATAACTTTGTTTTTTCAAGCCTGACTTTAATTCCTTCAGATTTTTTCATTTTGATTATGACTCTAAATATTATTTTATTTTAACAAATATGTCTGCTTAACCTTTTTTTTAATAACGTTTTTACATTTAAAGAATTCTTTATACATTTTTACATTAAATATTTTGTTTTACTATATATATTTTATTTAGGTCATCTTTATTTTCTATTTTAATGTTTCTGTTTTTATTTTTTAAACAATAATAATATATTAATTGTATTGTTGCTGATGGTACCTATAGTAAAATAGTTCTGCAATCCAGAAGTTTGTCAAGGTGATAAAAACATCTTTATGTCTGTTTTTCTGACCTGGAGAACTGAGCTTTGAAGGTGGAGCTTTCATAACTCCACCTTAAAATGATGAACACATTTAAAAAATATAATGTAGAATGTTAGTTAAAAGGGTTTGGTCCATATCTGACTGACTTAGGAGTAAAATAATAAAAGCAGATTTTTAATAAGTGATCTTATTTAAAAGACAATAAGTACTTTTTTAACTTTCCAAAAATGAAACAGTATTCAAAAATCCCATTGCAACAGTTAACCTAAAAATGTAAAAAGAAAAAAAAATCCCATTATGGTGACATTTTGTGTTTTTAAAAAGATAATCAATATTGGAATATAAGTTTCTGGTTAAAGGTTGTTTTTCTGATTTTTTATCCCTTTTTGATTTGAACAAAGTTTCTGACTGTATTAGTTTTCAAACTAATGATTTATATAAAAATGATTTATATTCAGGATGCAGTTTGAACAAAGTACTTTGCTTTAGCCTTTTCCCCTATAGAAACTGGACTAACCCTAACCCCTGTCCAAAAATTATAAGACAGAAAATCCCAGTTTCTAATTGAGATTTAAGCCTCATTTTATTAAATTTACTGTCATAATATATTTCTTTGGAATTTTTCTATGAAAATTCAGCGATGGGTTTTGGCCATATAAATATACATGGTAAAGAAAAAAATTGTTTGATTCTGTTCTTCTTTTCTTTTCTTTAATCCTGAAAGAACTTTTTTTTCTTTAGCTGCATCAAATTGATACCAGTTAGAGGGCAGAAACCTCGGCAGAAACATTTGATGTCTTTGTTCTCCAGGCTGGAGCCACATTTGTGGGGTCAAAATAAACCAACAATCTGTCCTTGCAACATTAGTTTAGTTCTGCTGAAGCTGGCAGAGTTGTTTGTTGTTGTGCATAAATGTGTGTTTGTTTCCAGGTAAAGGCTGTCCTGCAGAAGGTTTCTGGTTCCTTTACTGTCACAATAAAGTGTTTGAGTTCCCACAAAATCAGGGACAGAATTCTATTTTTCTTTTTTTTCTTTTTTTCTTGGTTTACTTGGTCACTCTAACATTAACAAGATAGAAAACTGTTTCCACCTAGTTTGGAGTGTAGTCGTCTGGGTCCTATTTGCCCCACTCGGCCGTCTTGCACCATCACCTTCCTGACTGTAGAGATGAAAGATACCGAGTCCGCTGTGAGAAGCCAAACCCTGACTAGTTGGCATATCAGAAAGTAGATAATCAATGCTTGTGGCGATCCGGTTAAACGCCAGAACTTAGACTTAATAGTTTTAACGACTTAATAACATGTACAAAAGGGCAAAAGTGAGGCTCCAGTTGTGTTGAAACCAGAGGAAAATGCAGTCTGTTCACAGGACTGCTGCAGGCCTGGAAACAATTTCAGAAAGCAAACAGCAAGTTAAGTGTTTTATAACGCTTTGGTTCATTTGAGGCGGCACACAGAAATCAGCTCTGGTGTCAGGCGAGCAGCGCGTATTAATCCACCTAATATGTTTTTAAAAGTGTCCAATGAAACAATAATTCACTTTGCTGCCCCCCCCCCCCCCCCCCCCCCCCCCCCCCGTGCCAACAATCAGTGGAACGTTGCCAGACACCCCCCCCCCCCCCCCGCTGAATGAAAGTGAAACCTCGTATCATAGGTCGCTGCTGCGTTCCTAAGATCACTGCGTTCTGTCACTGCCGTTCTCTTCATACGTGACGAGAACTTGATAAGTCTCATCACCACTTTAGAGGCTTTTTTGTGACCCCCCCCAATTCCCTGCATTATTACAACCAAATTTCTTAGGTTGTTACAAAAGCACAAAGTGCAGCTTATTAGCCGAACTCCCCCTGATGTCATGCAGGATTAGCTTTGACCAATAACACACAATTAGATTCATTTTCCCCTCTAAAGCCTATTAGCCAGCAGCAGAGCAGTGAGTGGTCCCGCTTTAGCTGAATTTAATTATGTCTCAAATGCAGAGTGTGCTGCGGGGGGGTTGGAAGGTTGATCGGTCTCTCGTGTCACAAAAAAAAACACACCTAGGACCTGGACTCTGGGCAGAGCTTGGCTGAGCTGCAAGGAGGAGATTTCTGAAAATGTCAAGTGAAAAGCGTCTGCCCCCTAATCTTGTCACTTTGTGCTCCTTTCATGGACTCACTAATCCGGTTACACAACGATGAAGATGTGAACTACTCTTCTGCTCGGCCTTCACAAATGTGTTTGTGTTTCTTCTTGATGCACTAAACACCAGAAATAAGACGGAAAAATCACACTACTTGAGCATTTAAAGTTACTTTCACATGTTTTACTTTTAAAATAATATTTAAAGTTTGACATTTTCCGATATAAGGCCAGCATCCCATCTAAAACTGTTCCAACACTTTAAAAGTGTTGTGTTTTCCAAATCACTTTTTCTCAACCACAATTAAAAAAGCCAAACAACCATGAAAAAAATATCAAAACAAAACAAAATTCCAGAAACCAAAACGTAGAAAGAAAAAAAATTCCCTAAACACAATGAAATGTTGAAAAACAAAACACAATGAGTAACTGGAAAAGATGGCATCCAGTGTTTCAATCTGTCATGTTTATGGTTTTTTACTTGCCAAGCAGTGCGAATATAAAAGGCAAACACATATTTTGAAACTATTAAATATGTTTTTGAATGAGCTGCTGCTTTCAGTCAACAGAGGACAAGTTCTATGATGGATGGGTGGATGGAAGGACAGATGGATGGATGGATGGATGGATGGATGGATGGATGATGGATGGATGGAGGATGGATGGAAGATGGATGGATGGATGGAGGATGGATGGAAGATGGATGGAGGATGGGTGGATGGATGGATGGATGGATGGATGGATGGATGGATGGATGGAGGATGGATGGATGGATGATGGAGGATGGATGGATGGATGATGGATGGATGGATGGATGGAGGATGGATGGATGGATGATGGATGGAGGATGGGTGGATGGAGGATGGATGGATGGATGGATGGAAGGACAGATGGATGGAGGATGGATGGATGGATGGATGGATGGATGGATGGATGGATGGATGGATGGATGATGGATGGATGGATGGATGGATGGATGGAGGATGGATGGAAGATGGATGGAGGATGGGTGGATGGATGGATGGATGGATGGATGGATGGATGGATGGAGGATGGATGGATGGATGATGGAGGATGGATGGATGGATGATGGATGGATGGATGGATGGAAGGACAGATGGATGGAGGATGGGTGGATGGATGGATGGATGGATGGATGGATGGATGGATGGATGATGGATGGATGGATGGATGGATGGATGGAGGATGGATGGAAGATGGATGGAGGATGGGTGGATGGATGGATGGATGGATGGATGGATGGATGGATGGAGGATGGATGGATGGATGATGGAGGATGGATGGATGGATGATGGATGGATGGATGGATGGAGGATGGATGGATGGATGATGGATGGAGGATGGGTGGATGGAGGATGGATGGATGGATGGATGGAAGGACAGATGGATGGAGGATGGATGGATGGATGGATGATGGATGGATGGATGGATGGATGGATGGATGGAGGACAGATGGATGGAGGATGGATGGATGGATGGATGATGGATGGATGGATGGATGGATGGATGGATGGAGGACAGATGGATGGAGGATGGATGGATGGATGGATGGATGATGGATGGATGGATGGATGGATGGAAGATGGATGGAGGATGGGTGGATGGATGGATGGATGGATGATGGATGGATGGATGGATGATGGATGGATGGAGGATGGATGGATGATGGAAGGACAGATGGATGGAGGATGGATGGATGGATGGATGATGGATGGATGGATGGATGGATGGATGGATGGAGGATGGATGGAAGATGGATGGAGGATGGGTGGATGGATGGATGGAAGGATGGATGGAGGATGGGTGGATGGAGGATGGATGGATGGATGGATGGAAGGACAGATGGATGGAGGATGGATGGATGGATGGATGGATGGATGGATGGATGGAGGACAGATGGATGGAGGATGGATGGATGGATGGATGGATGGATGATGGATGGATGGATGGATGGATGGATGGAAGATGGATGGAGGATGGGTGGATGGATGGATGGATGGATGGATGGAAGATGGATGGAGGATGGGTGGATGGATGGATGGATGATGGATGGATGGAGGATGGATGGATGATGGAAGGACAGATGGATGGAGGATGGATGGATGGATGGATGATGGATGGATGGATGGATGGATGGAGGATGGATGGAAGATGGATGGAGGATGGGTGGATGGATGGATGGAAGATGGATGGAGGATGGGTGGATGGAGGATGGATGGATGGATGGATGGATGGATGGATGGAAGGACAGATGGATGGAGGATGGATGGATGGATGGATGGATGGATGGATGGATGGAGGACAGATGGATGGAGGATGGATGGATGGAGGGATGGATGGATGGATGGATGGATGGATGGATGATGGATGGATGGATGGATGGATGGATGGAAGATGGATGGAGGATGGGTGGATGGATGGATGGATGGATGGAAGATGGATGGAGGATGGGTGGATGGATGGATGGATGGATGATGGATGGATGGATGGATGATGGATGGATGGAGGATGGATGGATGATGGAAGGACAGATGGATGGAGGATGGATGGATGGATGGATGGATGATGGATGGATGGATGGATGGATGGAGGATGGATAGAAGATGGATGGAGGATGGGTGGATGGATGGATGGATGGATGGAGGATGGATGGATGGATGGATGGATGGATGGATGGAAGGAAGATGGATGGAGGATGGATGGATGGAAGGATGGATGGAGGATGGGTGGATGGAGGATGGATGGATGGAAGATGGATGGATGGAAGGACAGATAGATGGAGGATGGATGGATTGAGGACGGATGGATGGATGGAAGGACAGATGGATGGATGGATAGATGGAAGGACAGATGGATGGAGGATGGATGGATGGATGGATGGATGGACGGATGATGTATGGATGGATGGAGGACAGATGGATGGAGGATGGATGGAGGGATGGATGGATGGATGGAAGGACAGATGGATGGAGGATGGATGGATGGAGGGATGGATGGATGGATGGAAGGACAGATGGATGGAGGATGGATGGATGGATGGATGGAGGATGGATGGATGGATGGATGGAAGATGGATGGAGGATGGGTGGATGGAGGATGGATGGATGGAAGGATGGATGGAGGATGGGTGGATGGAGGATGGATGGATGGAAGATGGATGGATGGAAGGACAGATAGATGGAGGATGGATGGATGGAGGATGGATGGATGGATGGAGGACAGATGGATGGAGGATGGATGGATGGAGGGATGGATGGATGGATGGATGGACAGATGGATGGAGGATGGATGGATGGATGGATGATGGATGGATGGATGGATGGAAGATGGATGGAGGATGGGTGGATGGAGGATGGGTGGATGGAGGATGGATGGATGGAAGATGGATGGATGGAAGGACAGATAGATGGAGGATGGATGGATGGAGGATGGATGGATGGAAGGATGGATGGAGGATGGAGGATGGATGGATGGATTGATGGATGGACCCCGTCTTTTTTTCTTTATTTTCTCTGGATGTATTTGTCAGTTCTTTGCCGTCCATCGTCACATGTCTTGAGTTTGAGTCGCATCTGGACCGACCGCTCATCTCAGTGGTCTCATCAGTGGGATTATCATGTTGTGTGTTGTTAACATGTCCAGTTGTAAACAAACATGAGTAACTCAACCATCACTGCCAGCAGAGCCTCATGTGGAATCTGTGGCTCAGAAACATGAAAGTGGATTTTTCTGTTTAACTTGAGGTCTGTGCCACTTTAGTAATCTCTAAAAAAAAAAAAAAAAATTAAAACTGGGGTTTGGAAAATCTGATAATTTCTCATTCAGGAAAACAATCAGCCCTTAACCCCGTGAAGACCACTACAGCAACAAACGGATAAAAGATTCAATTCTTTCAGGAGTTTTTGAGACCGTTTGGTGGAATTTCTTTTTTAATATAATTCTATATAGTATTAGCTATTATCTGTTGGGTGATTTGGTAAGTTTTTATTACTAACACATTTTGCATTCTTTCAATAGAACAATTTAAAAAATATGTAGCAATAGGTCAGTTGTTCTCACCATAAAGTTTCGAAAAAGTAGCAAAACTTTTTGCGTCAAAAGTGTGCGATTTTACAGAAGCAGCCATTTTGAAAAAAGCAGGAAAAGCCCTTCTACTGCCCCTAGTGGAATGAGAATACACTGCAGGGCAGAAAACATGGACTAGGTAAAAGGCCCTTTAAGGAAATCCTGTATCATGATGCATATGGTTACTAACAGGATTAAACACTGTACATTTTAAAGATTTGATAAGTTCTTTTTTATTCTTGGAAAAAATTATGAGTCTTATTTCATAATATCTTAACGAGTTGATTATATTAAACACTTGAGTGAACAAACCACATTTAGCTTTCATCGATGCGCTCAAAGAGCCGCACTTATTCAACACCGGCGTCTCCATCATGCACGCCGCCGTGGCGTTCAGAATGAGCGCCGGCCTGCAGTTCCAGGATGAGCCGATCTGCCGGCAGATCTCATTCAAGCAGACAATAACACTGGAGCTTCTCATCACACTCAAATAAGAAGCTAAATCACCTTCAGAGAGACCCCTCTGTACTCCATTTTTCTTCTATTTTTGTGCCTTTTCCCCACTATTCATTATAGGCAGCGTCTAACATCAACACAGAACAGAGTCTGACTGATGGGAAATCCACCCATTCTTGTCAGGGGATGAAATACCTCTACCACTGAGTTTGAATGAATTTTTGAAGCAGAGCACTAAATCACATCAACGTTCGAGCGCAGCTCAGCGGAGGAAGAGGAGGAAGAGGCTGTCTGCTGAAGCTGAAGCTCAGGCTGGAGGCTTCCACTTCCAGACGTTTTTGCAGACATGACAAACAAGCCTCCAAGTCGGAGTCTCTGTTCAGATTCAAACACGCCTTTGGGATCCTGCGTCCAGTCCATGACATCAGAGGGGGTGTGGACTCAACAAATTGCTGCCATTAATAGTAGACTGCTCCAGCCGTAATGAGAGCAGAGAACTCTCAGAGACGCATCAAGCCTCACGCCATCCAATCAGAAGAAAAACAAACATCTGGAGCTGCAAACCCTCATTATCCCCCAAAGAGCCCTTCTTCAGTTCAAAACACGTCTTGACGACTGAACAAACAAACCCCGACATCTTTACTGTGAGGGGCAGTTAGAGGGGCAGATTAGTAATCATATCTGCGACCTGTTATTCAGAGTTTCAGCACGGCAGGGGGGGGATCGCTTCAGATCAAGAAAGGGGAAGAGTTGGTGGGCTTTCGCTGAAAAGATAATTGGCATGGCCCCGGTGACTCCGTCCGTCAGTTTGTGTGTGCATTCACGGGGCCCCTGCTATGTTTCATTAAACAGGGCGCAGGGGCCCCCGAGGAGATGTTTGTGCAGCCTCGGCGGCTCCACCACACAGCGAGGAGCACGCCGTCGACTCGAGAGGAGGCTCCATGCCCTCCTTCCTGATTGTTTTCTGTGAAGAAGCACAAACAGAAAACGCTGACGGCCGCGTACAGCAGCGTCAACTTTAGTTTGGATTTGAAACCATCAGAGGACGGATCCGCCTTTTGTGATTACTCAAAGATTATCAAGAGAGCACAATAAACAAGATTTACCATCAAATATAACAATCATTTTGGTTCCATCACCAGTGTCCAGCCTACTACTGATTACTTTTAGTTAAAGAATTAAAATCTTGTCGGTTTTCAGGCAGAATATTTATGTTTAACTGATTTAATTGTAATGTGAAATGTTTTTCATAAATCTCTACTCTTTTAAAAAGGGCCGGTAATAAAAAACAAATCATGCTTTGAGAGAAATATGACCAAAATTGTTACCAATCAGATTAAATACTTCATGCAATAAAAGTGTAGTACACATGCTGGCCGGCACTCACAGGCAAACGCTGTCTTTATTAGAGGTAACTCTGCTGCAAAAGTACACTCTAAAAAGAGTATTTGGGCTGCAGTTGGAAAGATGAACTTTTTTACATTGATCTAGCTTAATTATTTAGATTGATGAAAATAAATCACTTTTTTGAGTTCATTCACCTTAAAAATACAGATTGGGGTTTAAGTGAGTTTTTGTCCATGTGTTTTGCTGTCTAGCTGTTATACTCTGTTTTTACCAGTACTTTAACCTGTTATGTTTATTTATTTCTGCGCCATAAGTTAAAGTGTGGGAGAGGATGATGACCAACCCCCTTGTGCGGAACAACACCATGTCCCATTATTAAAGCCAGCGACATCTGAGCTCCTGCCCTGTAGTGCAAAACATTGCTGGGTCATTTATGTCTTTGATATGGAAATTACAAGGGTTATTGGCCTAAACTGAAACATTTTTAAAATCATAGTAAAAAAATTAAATAGTTGAATAGAGATAAAAAATTAAGTTGATTAAACTTAATTCAATTAGGTGTTACCGATTGAAGTGATTCATTGAAGTTGGATCAACCGTTTTTCTTTTTAGAGTGTACAGCAATATTTCAATAAAGAAGTACTGTTTTTATTTTTTTAAACAGACAAAAACTGTGAAGTTTGTCACTTCTTGGTGCCAGAGGTGAAAATCACAGTTAACTGTTTAATTTTAGTGAATAACGCAGCATTTTTCTGTTTTTTAACAGGTATCATTTCCTGTTTTTTTGCAGATGATATGGATGCAATCATAAGTGAGCAAACATACAGCCTCATTATTGTTTATTCTGAATGTTATGGTTAGTAGCATCTGTTTAAAATATTTGGTTGCTAGGTCTAAAACATAATAATTGAATTTATCATCAGTGTATTTTTCTATATTTTGGAATACGCTGAGATTTAGTTGTGTCATAAATTCCTTCTAAAAATCTAGATTTAAAAGATTGGATGAATTGATTCTACTTTTAGCAGGCTTTAAGTGTTTTATGTTACGGTAAAGTATGCAGTCAGCTTCGCATCCCTGTTTCTTGGTTCAAAAACACAATTGGGATTTACCCAGAGAGGGGATCAAACAGCAGCTGTGGATCAACGGCCTCCAGGAGGACAGGGCAGCTTTTTCAGCCGAAGCCACGAGCGAACGCTAAGTTGAAGACTTTACACTGTGTGACACTGTGTGACACCGTCTACATTTGACCTAAAAACAGAAGGATTCAAGTGGCACCTTGCTGACTCATTACAAAAGTTAAATTTCCCATCAGCCTTTGTGGACCTTTTCATTTCTGTTTGTGCTTTCTGTGAGTGAGTTCAGGCCTGGTTTCCACAGAACTGCCTGTCTTGTTGTTGTTGTGAGCTCTGTGCAGTCATGTTAACCGGCTTTTATTGGGCAGAATTTTTCGTTTTAGATGCACAGACCTTCAGTTCTCTCATCTGTTTGCTTTTCTCCAGAGTAGAAACTCTGTTTGGGAATTTTATGGGACAAACGGACTAAAGCTGAGGGTTGATCCTTCTTCTGTTGATGTGCCTGCACTTTCACTTCACCAAAACATTGTTAATAGTCCTGATTCAACCCTGTTGACCCGTGTATAAATACTTTTTGGCACATTTGTCACTTCAGACGTTTGTTCTGCTTCTGCGGATGTCATGAAGAATGAAAGGTAAAATAATTACACTTTCTTTTTATTTTGAGGGAATGATAATATTATGAGGTCAATTATTACTTTATAACAGTAATCTGTGCCGAATGTAACTCTGGTGACTCAATGTTTGTTTTCCAATCAGTTCCAACTTTTTTCTTTGTTTCTTTTCTAATTTGTTTATTTTTTGTTTACATTTCAATCCTCTAACAGAAACCAAGCAAGTATTTTTTATTTTTTTTTAGAAATTTAGTTTTTGGCTTAGCTCTCTGTTTAAGTGTTTTAGGAACAAACTTGTAGATTAATGTAAAAAAAAAAAGATCTCAGTTTCTCACATGGTCTTACAATGGATGTTATTGACAGTCACACTGTAGAAAAACAGCGGAAAGGTTTAGCAGCAAAAGGCACAAGAAACATCATGGATTTCAGTTAAGTCCTGGAATAAGATGAATTGTAATGAATCATTTAAAAGGTAAACTGTAAAAATACATTAAAAAAATTAAACAGCTGCCAGTTTTTGTTCTGCTCACAAAAAAATAGTGGATTGGAAAATGTTTATGTTTCTATTAAATATAAAAACATCTGACTGAAAAAGGAACAGAAGAGACATGTTTAATTAGGTCTAAGATGTTGTGATGAGTTACAAGATGAATAAAGTTTGATTTGAAGTTTAACAAGAGTCCAGGCAGAAAAAGACGCCGCAGGAGGTAAAGGCACTAAAATGAACATTTGTGGCCAATAAAAAAAAATAAGGTTGAATACCAGTAGTTACTAAATATTAAATGTAGATGTTTAGTTTTTCATTATTTTTATAACGCTGCAATATTGTAGAAAAGCATGTTTCAGTGCACATTTGCTGCAAGCTGCAGTTCTTTTGTCGCGTTCAATCACTGCAAAATACCTCCACACTGTCGATGTTTTAAAGAAGGTGCAAAATCATCAATACACGCTGGTTAAACAAACTGATCGCATCATTGCGTCACACCACCATCAGCCTTACTTTAACTCACTCGAAGGTCAAAGGTTAGAGGAATATAATTCTCAGCTGAATAGTGGTTGATGGTGGGTGGTTTGTGCGCGTCTTGATATTTATTTGTGGCTACCTTTTGTTTAAATGGATACTTCTGTGACATAACAAACACAGCATTTTGATCATAAGCCATTTTTCCCACACGCAGCATTGACCCTAAACACAACTGCCTCACAAAATGGGAACATTTATTTATTATAACCTCATTCAATTTTGACTTTAAATCTTCAGGTCAACAAGTGAGTTGTTGTTGTTTTTTTTTTAAGCAGGACTGCTGGTGAAAGTCAAATAACTATTTCACCCTTTTACTATTTTCACATCATACTTGAGATTCCATCAGAGGTATATGCATTTATTCCACTAATCCTCTCGTGTGCATTTTTTTTGCCATATAGTTTTCCATATATTCTAAAATGTATAACTTAGGAAACTTTACAGGTATGTTTTCTTTTTTCCATTTTAATAACAATTTTGAAGGCTTCCAGCTGTCGTGTTTCTGATTATTAATAATTTCATATATTTGATTTAGGATCGCAGGTTCTTCTTCCTGTGATACAAATACAGGTTTTCAAGCTGCCGCTGCTGCTGATGCTGCTTTTTTAACGCCGACTGGCATTCAACTAAACATAGAAACATTAAAGAAAACTTGATCTGTTTTTTTTTTTAAATGACAAAGACCTATCTTGGCCCAACATCTGTACCTGTAGATCCGTCTGCGTGTGCCTTGTCAGTCACCCTGACTATATGTAATTGTGAACAACTATCCTTTGAAAGCCTACTGGGACACTAGGACACATAAAACAGGAACCAGAATCCAGTTGTGCATCAAAGGACTGAAAGTCCTGGTCGTGGGCCTCAACTTCAACAAAGATAATCATCAAAGATATTGAATAAGGGGGATGTGAAGATAATAAGAAGCACACAGGCCCGAGGAATCCTCACTGCCTTATAAGGTTTCCACCGATGCAGAGAGGAAGGGTTGGTGAGGGCACGCATGACGCTCCCTTCCAGCTCATCTCTGGCTTATCTGCGGATATGGAATTATAAACTTCAAATAAAAAAATATCCTATTTTGAGGATATTCTATTCTATTAAACTAATGAAATAAGTCAAATTGGAGCCAGCATTTCTTCCACTTTTCATCTAAAGAAAGGGTTGATTAATTTCTAGCTTTCAAGCGGCTCCTCTGATCCTCCCTCCCGTCCTGTCCCGCTGTAGCACAGTTACAGGTCAGACTGGTCTCTAAACAGCACACTTGTGCGTCTCACTCTGCTCATCTGTCCGTCAAGTGAAATGTAATAATCATATTTGTGTAACTCGCCCCCATATTTCCCACACACTCAACAGAAGCCAAATTTGAACCACTTCTGCTGGCTCCACGGCTCCGCTTGTGTCTGCTAGCAATTAGTACACAGGTTTGTGCGGCTCCATTGTTTGGACTGCCGGCCCCTCGCAAAGATAATGAACCATAATCGTTTAGTGACACCATAATTGCCAAGGTGTTTGGTAACACGACAGCCGACGCAATTTAACCTACTTTTGACATCAATGCTGTCATTAAATGATGTCACTGTAACACGATGCCTCGCTAAGCCACACACACCACTGCCCAGACGCTTTTACACGTGCACACACGTGCATTGCAGGCTGTGCACGGATTTGCTGCAAGCATTCAGCAGAAAAACTAAAGAGCAATGAGCGTGTTTTGCTGTAGCTGAGGGAAGTGTGTGAAACTTTTTTTATTTTATTTGCAGCAACAGCTTTGCCAACAATATTTGAATACTTTCTCCTTGTATTTAGGCCATATTTTACTCTATGAAACATGTTAAAATCCTTGTTTTGAATAAAATCTCTTTTGTAAATAGAAAAGAAAAAAAAGATTAAATGAGGTTTCCAATCGTATCAAATACTCCACTTTTTGTTAAAAAAAGTGATTTGAACCAAAAAAAATAACAGGAATAAAGTGCTAAAAACTGATTGAATAGTTATTTCTTTTGTGAGGGACCATGGTATGAGCAGGATAAAGGTCCAAGAAGTTTCTATAATATCCACATTGTACGTTCATTTTTGATGATGGGCAGCTCGTCATCCATCACACCTTTCATAACCATTCGTGTCATATTTGATCCATACATTTCTGGGACGCCTATGAGCCAAAATGTCCTTAACTTGTCCATGTTTTCTGTCCTGGACTTGCTCATCATTCCACTAGGGGCAGTAGAAGGGCTTTTCCTGCGCATTTCCTGCTTAAAGCTCAAAAACACTTTTGTTAAAGCATCAATGTGAGAGTCTGCAAATAAAGAACAGTACTAGGCCAAATCTAGTTCCTCGACAACCATGTCTTAGAATGTTGAGAGAAGCTTGTCACTATCCCATAATAATGCACACATTTGTTCCAAGACATATTTTCATGTAAAAAATCTACATATATGTATATATATATATATATATATATATATATATATATATATATATATATATATATTTTTTTTTTGCCACAGGAAAATTCCAGCGTAGCGACTGGAGTGACCAAAACAATATTTTCTGTTTTCACTTAAACACAGCTTAGTACTTCTTACAAGGTGCCTGTGCAGAGCGTGCACAATTGTGTCTTTATTGAGTGTTAGAAGCTACCGGTGTTTGAGTTTCCACTTAAATCTGAGCCGTAAAAACGTGTCAAGCAAATCGCTTGTTACAGTTTTATTGTCACGCCTGACAGAATTCACGCACTTCGACTTCTACACCTTGTTTTCTAAAAAAAAAAAAAGAAAAAAGAAGTAGAAAGTGGTCCACTTTTAGCTTGTGTTGCTAAATTCTACGGGCTTGAGCGGGGACAAAAACAGAAGACGAGGAAAAAGACACCGTCGTAAATAAATGGAAGAATTTGTAGAGCTGACTTTTGCAATTAGGACTGCAAGAGAAAATACCTCTCCAAGAAACATTTTAATGAGCTGCAGCAAAGTCACTGTGCTTTTGTTTGAAGAAAAAAAGAGGAAAAAGCACAGAGTAATGGTTCATCATGCAGAGAAAAGAAAAATCTTTAGAGTGTGAGATATTTCGCCAGTGTTGCCCTGATGGCTTAGCGAAGAGCTTGGGGTGTCATAAAACCTAAAGGCAATTAAAAGTGGCTATTTTTCACTCCGGTTTCTAAATTCTGTAGCAATTAATCTGCCCAATTTGATTACCAACGGCACAAATTAAACAATAAAGAGCTGTCTAATGAGGGATTAATTATGGTTAGCAGGAGGGGAGTGGGGCTGAGGCGGCAGCCATGCCTCAGTGTTTCCTGCAGACAGGGCAGAGCAATAAGGAAGACAAAAAGGCTTCTCTTCCATGTGGTCCCGCACTGATAGGGCCCCCTCATCACAGATCAGTAGATCCAAAGCACATACAGCCCATAAACGTCCGGGCCATAATTGAAAGTGCCAAAATCAATAGCGGTGACAGGCCTTAATTAAATTAAATATGTCTCCCATAGGAGGAGGGTTGGGGTGAGGGAGGGAGAAGGGGGAGGCGGGCGTCCATGCGGCTGCCTGACTGAACTCGCTGACTGCAGAACCTTTGCTCCGTGGAGCTATCTGACCACAAATTAAGGCAAAAGATACGATTTTACAACACAAATCTTCAAACTAAAGTTGATGTTGCAGCGATGAAAACCGTCAGAGTAAAATCCTGAGTTTGAATCTGAAGAAAATGTCCTACAAGGTCAAAGCGCTTCCACTTTTGCTCCATCATTTGAACTTGAGGACAGATTTAAAACTCAGCCACACTCTCCCCATAACTGCTGTGGGCCTTTTAAGCCCATTTTCACTCTGTGTTATTGTTCAACTCAGTAATTTAGACGTTTACTGGACAGATTTATGCAGCATTAGGTTATGCTGTTGGTTTTATTGAGCCCACTATACCACAGACCACATTTCCACTATACCATAATCCAGACTGGTTTGAACACATTTGTATTTTAAAGAGTATAAAAATCCAAATGATGCTGCTGAAACGGCTTCATCCGTCTGCTCGAACAGGATTTTTCCTCCCCCGGAATTTGACATAAAGCAGAACATGACCCAAATCCTCCTGGACGTGGATCTTCCTGCTCCTTCGGCCGTTGGAGCTCCTGTGCGTGAAGGAGATCACTCTGCACACATGAAAGAAGACTAAGACAGAAACGTCACCTGTAAATAAATACATTTTGAAAAAAGCTGCACTCCTCATCATTTCGGGATTTTCCCACGTTTAAAGGATTAGGCAGCAAGAGTCAGTGGAAGGTCACCGGCGGTGTTTAGAGGCGAGCAAAAGGCAGAGGTGGGTCAGTTGAGACAGGGATGGGGAGGGCGGCAGCGAGGAGCTCAACCCCCTCTAGATAAACCTGAATTGCAGACAGTTTAGACTTGTGAGATTAGGATGGAGCCAGGTCTGCTACACAGCGATCTGAAGGACAAAGCGGGTAGCAGCTTGTCTCAGGACGAGCTGGCGATTATTTTTATTTGCTTCTCTCTCTTTGGTTTGCTTTCCTTCATCCAGATCCATAAAGTGAGAGCCAGCAGCTGAAATGATGAGCTCCAGTTTTGCTGTGAGGGCTGGGTTATGTGGACGGTGTCACTGGGAGGGCAGGAGTTTTTACAGAGGATTTATAAAAAAAGAGAACCAATTAAAAAAGGATGAATATAAAAACATAAATCTTCATAAATGTATTTCAAAACATGTCTTATTCTATTTCCGAAACTCCTGCATGCATGAAAAAGAATTAGGTTTGTATAGCAATAAAATACTTTATTTTTAAATCTTTGCATTGTTATAGACTCGTGCATAAGTGATTGCTTGTTATGCGCTTATTAAGCATTTCATTTCCTAATCAGCAAAGCATTCGACCTTTGAAAGACTTATCAAAATAAATCCCGTGATTTGCCATTAGTTAATCAATCTATTAAGAGAGCATAATAGCTATGCAGACCAGTGATTTGCAAATGATCCCCGCGCGCGCGCGGTTCAATGGCGTGAAGTAAAGCGGCGATAATTCGCTTCCTCTGCGATAATAACCCACCTCTGCTGATGGAGATGTCGTCAGCTGAACGATGAAACGCTGTCAGCTTGAAAAGCTGCACTTTTATCTGAATTCTGCAGAGCAATGAGCAGATACTGATAATGCGGCGGCGGCGGGCGCGCGGTGGAGGCGCGCGGGATGTTTTAAAGTCACGCAGAGGTCACGGTGGGAGGAATGCTGAGGTGCGAGGTCAGGAACACACAGCCAGTTTTGTCGAACAAAAAAGTAAAAAAATAATAGCAATTTTATTTATATACATATATATGTTTTTTTACATATACATATATATGTATAGTTGTATATTATTTTCTGTTTAATGTAATATTTCCTCATTTTATTTATTACTTTTTTAACCATGTTTTTATAACAATAACCGTAATAATAATAATAATAATAATAATAATAATGATAATAATAATGATAATAATAATAATAATAATAATAATAAAGATATTTTATTTTTAAAATAGTCTGAACTTTTAAAAACGAGTAATTTGTTTTCATTAAAAAGGCTCATCCATACAATTTGCCATCTTTAAAACTAATAATAAATCATAATTAATTTGATGACCACGTTATTAACTCTTGGCGTTATTTGTGCGACTGAACACTTGGTCACATCTTGGCCGAAAAATGTGAATTTTATGATCCACTTTGCTGCACAACAGATTTTTTAATTATCGTGCTGTTTTTATGAATTATTTGCCATTCCATTTAGTGTCATCTGTAATTAGCGCATTAAATTTCAACAGGCAGTTTGCTGCGTTTGCGGACCGAATCAGCCAATCAGAGCGGAGCGCCTAAGTCGCTTTGAAGCCAAGTGCGTAGTTACGCACTTTCTTCCGCAAAAATGACCATAAAAACAAAACATCTCTTTTTTTCCCGCTCACATCACATTTTCGGCACCTCTCTGTGTCTGGGTGTCACTTTTTTTCTGTTGGCAGCCTTAAATTACCCCACTATCCTGATTTATACCGCGCACATATTTCTTTATAGAGACTCTTCCCCAACAATGAGACCCCCGCTACTCTGGCGACAGCCGAGCCGAGAGGCTCCTTTCTCTGGAGGGTTTCATCCTCCTCCCATCACCGTGGGGACGCATTCATTCCCACTGTCAGCCCGGGGAAGGTGAAAGAGATGAATGGCAAATAAAGTTCAACCAAAAGTCCACTTGACTGACTCTGAGAGTTAATATTTCAGCAGAAAAGGGTTCTGCGTTTGCACGGAGTCTGCACATTTGGATTTCATTTCTCTGCCAGCTGCTGTTCTGAACTTTAGTCCGAAACATCCAAACTAGAAGTGGTTCTTTCTGTGATCAGCATTTTCACCACATATGTTTGACAATTTTCATAAAACCATGTTGGGTTTATGAATAAACACATTTTTAAAACATAACATATTTAGACATGCCCAATTTTGATCACTGACAAAATAATGCTCCTTTAAAAAATACATGTTCGGATAATAAAACAATTAATTTTCTGGGAAAAATTTCGACGATTTTTTTTTAAAAACGTGAGCTTACGTGGTAAACAGGAAACAAGGCATGGGTTTTAGGAACGGTACACCTGCCAACCTGAGCCCCGCTGTGCGTAAAAGTCCGGCTGAAGCTTCGCAGTTTGTGATCCACCTGATCGCGCTAATTACCCTGAAAGAGGAGACATTGTACATAATTATGGGGAACTTTTCTACTTCTTTCATCCTCTTAAAGTGACCACAAAATGAGCAGTTATACATAGTTTGTCAGTCTGACAAACTTTAAACCAAACGGCAAGTAAACTCATGAATCAAATAAAAATAAAAAATGTTGGTATTTACTCACCCTGATGGCCAAAGTCATTCACATCCAGCGAGGGCTAATATTTGTCCAGAAAATGCCTTCTGACAAGGACTCTGCCTTTTATGTCTTTACACGCCTAAAGTGACAGAGCCCGCATGAAAAGGGTTAAGACAACTTTGAGAGGAAGCAACAGTGGGTCTTTGTCTGCAGCCCCTGCCTCCTCACTGGGAATCAAAGCCAGTTTATGGAGTTAAAGAAAGGCCCGATGGGCCTTGCAGTTTTTTGTAACTCAACTCGGCCCTCATTTGTTGCCCAGGGATTTAAATAAAACGGTATGGTAATCTTCTTCTCCATGGCATATCAGTGTTTTAAAGGAGTGTTTGGGATGCTAATTGCCGTGAACTCTTTGTTTTGCCTCAAAGTTGCCCCGCGGGGCAAATAAACTGCAAACAAAGACACTGGGAAAATGTCTGAGAGCACATCAAATATTTTATTTTTTATCTCAAATTGACGGATTTTTTTTAATTCAAGTTAACTTTTCGTGGAGTGTGAAGGGCGCACGTGCGCGTCGCCGCATCTCACCGCGTGGCGCGCGCTAATGCTTCTCACGTGTGCCGTTGTGTGTTTGGACACAGCCTGGTAAAGAGTTGGTGTTGGTCGACGGGTTAAGTGTTTTGGGCCCCCGGGCAGAGGGCACTTCACAGGACGTGGGAGCCCCCGTGGGAGCCCCCGGAGACTCCGGGCTGCACTTCAAAGCCGTCCGTCGGGCTGCTTTGCCTCTCCACGCAGGTTTTCAGGTTTTAACTGTTTCCAAACGCGCGACAGCTGCTGGAACAGAACACGCATCTCCGGCAAACACGGGATGTGCAGGAATGATCACGTTTTTGTTCAGGTCTAAAACGCAGCACCTGTTGTTTTAACGCGCAGAAACAAACTTTTCTCTATAGTTGATGTTTTTTTTGCCCCTGAAACGTTTGATTCCACTTCAACACCTCTCACTTGTGCTCAACAGTCTGACTGCATAACCTTGACCTTTGACGCACACTTCACATCGTAAGAGTGAATAAACCGCAACAAGTTCAGACTTTGAGGCGCTGCTCTCTGTTCCTCAGTGGCCTCTCTCCTGAAGCAGACCGAACCCTTAGCAGCATCCAAAACGCTGCGCTCGGCTTTGCTCCCACAGACCTGCGCATCTTGGAAGAAAACCGGTGACCTTTTCCCCCCAAGAAGGTTTCTATTACACGACCGTATAGCTCTCATTTGAATAGAATAGAAGTGGCGTGCGATCAGCTGAGAAAAGGGTTCATTTCTTTCAGCTTGAATGGCTCAGTGTCCCAGGGCTATAGGGCGGATGAAGGCGCTCCTTACGCGGGTTAAACTTTTTCAATCGTCCCCGCAAAGTGGAGCCCTTTGATCCGCGCCGCCGCTGGCGCCTGAACATAACGTGTCTGCCCATTAGAAAGACTGACAAATCGTGACAGATTGTTTACGCTTGGTGTTACGCAGCGCTGTCCTGACCGCGATTAAAGCGCGCCTTGTCTTTACGCACAGATTTAACCAAAACCTTTTTATTGATAGAGTCCAGATTTTTAAGAGACTGTGGAGGTATTTAAACTAAGTCTGTAGGCAACAAAAGAACAAAAAAAACTCCTCGGTATTTAGATAATGAAAGGCCCTTACAGGTAAATCAATGACAGTCCGGGGCTAAATCCCTCCTCCCCTTTTGCCTTACTTTGACTCCACATCATTTTTGACTTTAATGCGTGCAGTCAAAGCAGAGGGAGTGCGCGGGGGGGGGGTCCTGGTGATCCCTCCTTCAAGTCCGATAATTGCTTCTAAATGACTGCGAAGGCCTGTGCGTTTGAATCTGATTAGAGCCCTGCAGCAATCAATAAACTGAGCGCAGCCAAAGGTTCACCGCGCGCAGAGGGACGGGGAAGTGGCGTGAAGGACGGGTTTGCCAAAGTCATATTCTGTCAAAAAAGTTTTAAAGCTCATAATCTCATCATCAAAGATGGAAGAACCAATAATAATAAAAGCAACCATCTGGGTTTAGGGGTTGGACAGAAACGTTATTGTTTGCGTTCATTCCCGGTGAAACCAAAGCTCCTTAGGATTTTGTGTGTGTGTTTTTATTTAAAGTCACAATTGTAAAACTTCCAACTGATTTTTTTTCCGCTTCACGGAGTCCAGCCCCCCTCGGGCCCTGATTGGCCGCCTTCATCTCTGCGCCTGCCTTATTACCGCCTCTGCGCTCCAATTTGCCCACATGAACATGAGGATACGGTCACCGTGACGCGCGGCCCAACAGCAGACCTTCCCACGGTTCCCGTTACAGTCTCCAGTTCGCTTCACCGATACCGGGCGGACCTGCATGGCCCCATCGACCGCCATGTCCGCTCTGACTGCTGCTCTGAAGACGGAAGACCTCTCCCCCCGCGCGGCTGTGGTGAACATGCAGACCAGTCTGGAGGACTCCGGGAAGCCCAAAGTGGCGATCCTGCCGTTCAGCGTGGAGGCGCTGATGGCTGATAGGAAGCCCAGCAGAGAGGCGTCCTCTCCGGATTCTGCGGCCGGGACGTCCCAGGCGCTGGGGAAGGGCGCGCGGATTGCCTCCTTCGGGGGTTTGGATACTTCAGGTTCCGCTTTACCCACGAGCTCTCCGTTTTCAGTGGGCGAGATCATGAACATGTCAGAGGACGTGATGATTAAGGCAGAGAGCCCGGACAGTAAGGAGAGGACTTCGTGGATTCAGAGTCCGCGATTCTCTCCGACGTCTCCGAGTAAGTTCCTCCCAAATGCGGCGCCGAAAAAGTTTCTTTGTGTGCTGTTATATTTAGTCTTCAAATTTGGCCAAACTTGTTGGACTCGTGAAGACCAACAGGTGAGTCTTTGTTGACGTCTCTACTGAGTTTTTGAAATCGTGTTTTACTCTTTCAGGACGGTTGAGTCCCCCTGCCTGTCCCCTGAGAAAACACAAGACGAACCGAAAGCCCCGAACCCCCTTCACCACGTCCCAGCTGCTCGCCCTGGAGAGGAAGTTCCGGCAGAAGCAGTACCTTTCCATCGCGGAGCGCGCAGAGTTCTCCAGCTCCCTCAACCTAACGGAGACTCAGGTCAAAATCTGGTTCCAGAATCGGAGGGCCAAAGCCAAGCGGCTGCAAGAGGCAGAGCTGGAAAAACTGAAAATGGCAGCGAAGCCCATGCTGCCTCCAGCCTTCGGGATATCATTTCCACTGGGTGCGCACGTCCCCGCGTCTTACGCGGGCTCGCACCCGTTCCAGAGGCACTCGCTGCCGGTGTCTCCGGTGGGACTCTACGCCGCGCACGTGGGATACAGTATGTACCACCTCGCCTGACAGGGATACGGGATGTGCGGGATCGGGACTGTTTTGGGGGGTGGGGGGTGGGGGCTCTGACTCATTTAGCTGACAGGGTCACATCTGTTGGGTGGGGGGGCGGGGGAGTACGGCCCCCCCACGGAACCCCCCACGAGGATCTAGAATCCACTTCTCTTGACCTGGACAGTAAGTTCACACACTGCGAAAATGATCGAACTTCATCGGTCATGTGACCCCAAGTCTGAATAACTGAATCCAAGGAAAATTCAGATGAGATGGTCTTTGTGGTGCAGAGGCGGGAAACATTTCTAGCTGTTTGAGTTATTGAAAAATGACAGTATGGACGGGGAACCGGGCCGTGCCGGGCCAGGCCGCTGCGTAAAAGTGGCGGAGCTCCTGTCAGAGACTGATGCGCTCCATCCGTCCGCACACTTAGGCCGGGATGTGAGGGCGCGCGGGTCAGCCGCTGCGGCGGTCTGAGCGGGGAGGGTGAACTTAAAGAACCACAGCAATTGTTTTTCTAACAGCTCTGTCTGTTGTCTCATTGATTCCCTTCGGAAGGGAAAGTTGTACTGTACAATACTGTATATTTGAAGAATATCCCCATTTATATTATGAATATATTTGTGACATAACTTAACAATAAATTGAATATTCTTTTTTTCATGTAGAAATTGTTATTTTTTTCTATTTGATGGGCTGAAATCTTTTATTTGAATTTAAGAAGCCATTATTTTTTTTTATTTTTTGTTTAGATTTTAGGCTAAATTTTAAACTTTTCTGACTCAAAATAAGATTTCATAGTTGTTACCACGTCGGTTAAGCCGCCTTTAAGCATAAACCCCGTCACTTCCACGCTCATTATGGCCTCTTGGAAAGGCCTTTTTGCGCACGTTAACCTTTGGCTGTGAGTAAATGTCAACCTTTCCAAAGTTATTTGGCGGAATGTATTGCTCCAGCTGTCCCTTATTGCTTTGAGACAACTAACCCAGATTTTGTTGGCGCCAGAGAGTTTAAGAGGCGGAGATGGGATGGGGGTGGGGGGTGCGATGCCAGAAGACTTGAAAACACACCGATAAATATTGGAGATTGCCTCTGCAGGGACAATCCGTCCGTGTCATTATGTGTGTTTAAGGTGTGAAAGGAGCGAGGTGACACTCCATTACGCGCGCGGGGAAATAGCAGGCCTCTGTGCGTCAGAGAGATTACAGGAAACTTTTAAATAAAGAATATCTTTCCAAACAAAGTCAAGAAGACTTAAGTGATAATATCAGATAGGAAGGAAATTACAGGCCGCTTCACTGCAGTTTTAAAGGCTTTCTCAGGACTTTTCTGCCATTGAGGCTGGGGTTAAACTCCAGGAAAATAATTGCTGTAATGAGCAAAGGCAATCTGCCGCAGACAGAGGTCGGCTCCAGCGAGGCTGTAGCTCCAGGCAAGGCGGAACTTTTATCATTCCTAAAATGTCAACGGGGACTGGGACGGGCAACACTCCTGCTCTGCGCACTGATTTCCTCCTTCGCAGCAGCTCCGCTGTCCCAAACAAAACACCCTCTCTAATTTACGCGTCACTTTTTCTATGATTTCACTAAACTAAAGCGCTTCTTCGGATTTCCTTTTGTGAGATGCTCAATATTTAAAAAAACAAAAACGAAACAGATTTAATACATACACTAGAAATCACTCGGCTGAACGCTCCGTCTGAAAAGAAGAGACATTTGACATCAAGGAGCCAAAGGGGATCCGTCCATTCTTCCAAACTCTTTCACTCTTTTGTCTCTGCGCTCCATCCCGCCAGGAGCCAAAGGCAAAACAAAAGTCGCTTGTTTATATCATCCTAAAGATCACAGGAGCCATTCCGGACTCAACTCTTGATGCCTATAGAGTTCTGGCTAACAGACAGAGGATTACCACATTGTTTCTATGGTAAATCCACGAGATCTTTATCGTTTTCTTTTATTTTCTTTAACTGATGTTTCCTGATTTGCATTAGAAATTATTAGATACTTAACATTTAGTGAATCAGATTTCAGAAAAGTCGCCCGCAAAATGTTTCTTACATTATTTAAGGTTTCTCTTAACTTTGATCATGTATATATTTTTAAAAATCTAGATGTGTCTCTAACTGTCAACAGTTTTCTCCTGTCCATTTTGGATGGAAACACACGTCCTTCCGTTTTCTTCAAACCTAAATCTGTTCGAATGTGTCCAAAACTGTGGACGCGAGACGCTCCACACCTGAAACTGGAAAAAATATGGATTATTTTATTCTTAGATCTCGTAAACTCTTGTAATAAATTATTGTTTTTTTTTATTTGCACGTAATCGGATGATGTAGCGATGATGTTTCGTCCGCATCACCTCCAAACAAACAGGTGTGCTCATGAGCGTGTGCATGTTCAAAAAACCATCGAACCTTTTAGAATACTTAAACATCATGCATAAAATGCATGATCATAATAATATGAACGCATCTTAATATTTCATGACGTCTCAACAGCGCGTGAAATCTGCGCTCAGCTCCAAAGCGCCGCGCGGACGCTGTAAATCAGCACTAGAAGATAGCCATCATCACGGATGTCTCAACCTAAAAAAACAATAACAGCCTCGTGAGAAAAACCAGATGTTCACATGAATTTATGGCAATGACAGAAGAAATTCACCCCCCCCCCCCCCCACTTCCACCATGTCAGTTTTGGACAATTATAGACAACAAGGAAAGAGAGGAAGGAAAACTGGTGGATGGAGGAGGAGAGGAACTGTCGCTCATAAGCAGATGGGGAATTTATCAGGAGAAATTTGGGACATGGTGACCATGAATCTGCCATGATGTCCACTAGAGAGCCGCGGTGGATGATGGGGTCTCTTTTTGGGGGCCCTCGGTCTGAATTTGGTTAGTCTCCATCAAGCACTCACAAGTTTTTACTCTCGGAACTAAAATGTTCCCATTTTTGAATCAACAACGCCTTGAGTTTTCGTACGAAGCTTTAGGGTTTTCTTTAATTTATTTTTTTCAAAAGCAAGGGGAGCTCCCTGCGCGCGCGCACACTCGAGGACAGTGGCCCCGTGCACCGAGCTGCACCCTCCAACAGCGGTGTGCGTGTGTCAGTCATGTTTGTTAACCCACGAGGGAAACGTTCCCTTATGCGCATTAACGAGCTGCGTTTCCTCCAGAATGCAATAAAACGCGTAATGTGATGGAAACTGCCTGAAAACTAGCAAACACGTGAGAAGAAAGAATTTTTATACAAACTAGTGACAGAAGAATGAGTTCCAGCGAAGCTGAGGCTCTTATTGGCAGTCAGTATTTTATTTTTAGAAAAACTGCACAACCCCTTAAACGCTCAGTCCTGTTTTTAATTAAATAAACGGGCCTACGTATGAAATCAAAACTAATAGAACAGAAGTTTTAATTGCTGTAAACTTTCCAAAAAATACCAAATTTAGTTTATAAAAATGCATTTGACCTCCTTGACTTTGCATAAAAACATTGGGATATTGGAGTAGATTCCATGGATGCGTATTTTGTAAGGTGATTAAATAAATTGCTATAAAAACTGTGTTTGCAAAGCAAGAAATTGTCTTTCTTTGCCAGCATTTTGTTTGACTTAAGCAGATAATGTCTTTTTGTAATCCTCTGCTGTTAAACAAATGGCTAATTAGTAGAATAAATTACTTTCAAGCAGAGAAAAACGGAACTATTCTTTTTAGGTTCACTCGTTTTAAGTCACCGCACTTGAGGTCAAACTTCTGATGTGACAAAGTGACGCCTCCGCGAGTCACTGGCGCCACCTGGTGGTTTTCTGAGGCGCAGTCCCTTTTGAGATGTCCCCATGCAGAAGGAGAGGATCCAGAATCCAAACGGTTCTGCAGCAGAAACCAGGACAGCAAACCCAAGCAGAGTGACTGCAGCCTTTTGTTGGCAGGATGGTGTGATCCTGCACAGCCGGTTATTCCACGGGGCTTCCGTGACATCATGGCGGTAGGAACAGACCTGACAGCATGTCAGTGTCACCTACCAGAGAGCCACAGGCAGAGCTGCACAACAAAAGAAGCAATCAATCTGTCAAGGTGAAATCTCTGGTTTATTGTTTGCATATCTCCACCAGTGTGCTCTGTTGTCGAGGGAAAAAAATAAACATCAAATAATGAAAAATGTACATTCAAAATAAAAACAAGTGGTTTAATCAAAAATATGCAAAGGGAAGGACTTAGTGCTTATGGACGTATATTTTATTTTATTTTTTCAGGACTTGACTGTGTTGTAAAACCAATCATGTCATTTTGGCTAAATAAAATATCTACCAGCTGTATGGCACCTTCTGAACACAGAAAATATGAAAAATCACATCAGTAAAGCAACACCCAGGCATGTATATGTACTAAAATCCAGATTTGAAAAAGAATGTGTTATAAAATATTGGCAAAGATAATGAAATATGGTTATCGTACCCAAAGACAAGGGCCCACTCAGATGAAAATGTTTGTCATGGTGCCTCTGGCAGACTCCTCCCCCTCCAGCACTGTTTCACTCTTCTCCTGATTGCCACCAGCTGCTGTCACTCTCCTCATCATCACTTCTGCTCTTAAGGAGCTCCAGCGCCTCAAGCCGACGCCAGATCGTTAACCCTTACGGTGACTCGCCTGGTCTTGCTATGCTCTATCTTGTTTTGCTCACGTACCCAACCTAATTCCTATTCTCCTGCCTCAGGAAACCACGTTACGAGTGACACCAGTGTGGGTCATCAGTTAAGCCGTTCCAGTGAACCGGAAGACTCCTCGCCGTACGCTGACCGCGTTAACACCTCCAGCCACGCCACAACACAAGCCATCTTCACATTCGGACCTCGCCGGGACCAAACCTCAGCCTCACACGGAGAATCAATAAACGATTACTCATCTGCCACTTACCTGTCTTACTCTGGGTTTCAGCATCTGGGTTCGCTTGGCCTGAAGAATCATGACATGTTTTTTTTTTTTGCATGTTCTTGTGGCATTTTTCTCATGATGGGACGCACATAAAACAAGTTGAGGTTAAAATTAAACTTCTGAGTAATTCTTTATTTAAAATCGTTGAGCAGGCGCAGAGTCGGAAAAAGCCTGAAGCAGTGACTTCTAAGCTACAGTCGGCGGGCCGCAAGCTCCCTGCTCCGCTCCATTCCGATGCGTCCACCTGCAGATAAATCGATCCATGAACGTCTTTGTTTTCCTCGTCTGAGCTGGAATCTGGATCCAAACGGTTTAGCTGGACCGCTCTGATATTGTTCAACATTTTGTTGCACCGGTTCTGTTAGCGGGGGGCTGTAAGAGAGCGTAGGTTAGCTGGAGAGAGTGTAAACAGATGCATGTCGGGAAATCTGGGCAGGCCTAATCGACGCCAATTTCTAATGAACTTCTGCGGCTCTGCAGAAAAGATGTCCTAGAAAACGACACAGTTTTTAGATTTTGGCTAAAAACGGTATGTTAATAAAAAGACCACTACAAAAAATGTGACAATAGATCAATAGATGATCGGAGTGGGGAGTTTAGCTATTGACCAATAAGAAAAAAACAGAGGAGAGAAGTTTTTAATTGAAAGTTTTAAGATAATTAGTTATGAAGGCAGGAGATGTTTTAGTTCTCAGCTTTGCTCTCTGCTGAGGTTCTTCGGCTCCACTGTTTTGTGATTCAGATTAATAATTACTTTAAAATCAGGTCTTGCTGGAAACTAAAAATAAAGTTTACGTGGATATTTTTTTTAAAGAATCCCATTGAACTCCTGATGAGGACAAACAGCCATTTCTGAGTTTTATGTTTTCTTCTTTTTCTAGCAAATGAAATGCAGTTGGGGTTTGAGCCCCAAATACAGAAACATTTTAACCTCTTCAGACTTGGCGTAGTACCCCATTTTGGTCAGCAGATGGCAGCATTTTACCAGCTTTGACTGTCCTGTTGGCAGAAACCCTTCACATTTCCAACATCTAACAAACAATTGTGAGTTTAACGGCTGAAATAAACATTTTTATTTGATTTTGATACTAATTGTATCTTTGTACAAAAGCAATAGAAATCATACATGTGTCTCTAAACAGATGCCGTCCGTTCTGTAGTAACTGCGGCTAAAGCACAACGCTGATGTAAAATAGATGGGTGAGGCCTCCTTCAGCTTCAATGCCAGAAACATCAGAACTCAGGAGATCATTCATGGTGATGAAGCTGCAGGGCTGAGCGTGCACAAAGAAAGGCATTTGTTCCAGGACACTCAGGATGACATGCAGAGCAGCTGTGAATAAAGGTTATGCCAACAGCGCATATTTCTAGAACCTAATGAGGTGCAGAGCTTTGATCAGACTCTGTGAGGAAGCAGGGGTCGAGGGCCGCTCCCAAGCATCTAGGATCAGTTTATTATTTCAGTGCTTCCATTGGCATGGTTGGCATTCAGCATATTTCCTGTGGAAAATTCCACACACTGCAGGAATGAGGCTCCCGTCCAGCCCAGCAGCAGATCTGATAAGCTCTGGTGGTAAATAAAACTGCAGCTTGGGGGGAATGCAGAGGCTGTGGTGAGAGGTTCATCTCTCCTCCTGCAGGATCTGCAGCCGGTCTTCTGCGACGTACAGCCGGCTGTGTCCTGTATCGATGGCCTCACAGTCGTCTGTGAAAAACACCAGGTCCTGCCAAAACAGAAGAAAGCCTGAGCTGCTGCAGCTGGAAGACAAGAGGCTAAAGGTCACGAGGCCTCCAGACGCTCCTACCCGGTAACAAATCCTGGTGATGATGTTGTACAGGTTCTGGATCTTCCCTTTCAGCACCTTCATCCTGGGTTTCTCTCTGCAGGACTGACTGGGGTGGTTCAGCACCACGTACAGAAAGTCCCGGAGCTTGTTGGTGATGCAGGCGTTCTGCAGAGAAGGCCGGAACCAGCATCAATCACCTCAGTTAGGGTTCTGACAGAGCACAGCCAATCAGAAATCAGAAAGATTATTTCTCTCCACGCGCACACGCGCAGACTCACATGCACATCGATGAAGATCGTCGGTAGAACTTCCGCGCACGTCTTCTGCAAACCAACAGTCACCAGTTACAGATGAGTCTCTTGGTAAATGAGGAAGGACAGCGTGCGTGAGGTGCGCATGCTCACCGTGCGGTGGGACGTGTGCACCCTGTCCAGCAGGGTCATGATCTCCCTGCTGAGCTCCAGCGCGCGAGAGTAGCAGGTCGGCGGCGCGCACTCCGAGCGCAGAGCGCAGCTGAAGACGCACAGCAGAACCACGAGCCCCGGCCTCATATCTGCTGCCTCTGCGGACTGAAGGTCCAGCTGCTGCACGGAGCACCCAGGCGGCCGTTTTAAGGGTGGGGGGTGGGGGCAGAGGATGACGTAGAGGCGCTGCGCGCCGGAGAATATTTGGAAGCAGCTGGAGCGCAAATCACGCAGCAAAGTCAGAAGTCAGCCAAACTTCTGCTGCTGGGTTTCCGCTTCCATCTGTGTTTTTCTCAGAAAAATGATAATGTTAATGCTAATGTTTCTTTTCTTCCCCAAAAGCTTCTGCTACAAGTTCAAGTGAAAAAAAAAATCAAAGTATGATTTATAGTATTTTTAAGATAAGATAAGATATTCTTTATTGATCCCACATTGGGAAAATTCAATTGTCACAGCAGTTCCAAAAAGCAGAGAAAAGTGACAGCAATGTGCAAAAGTGAGGGGTGTTCCAAAATGTGCAAGTATACAAATACAAAAATGTGCAAAAATAGATATGATGAAATAGATATGATATCTATATATATATATATATACCACCTTTCATAGCATTTTTTAGGAATTCATTTTATGATTATCGGGTTTAAGCAGAAAAACAAAGATGTTAATGTTTTCTTTAAAAACTGTCAGAAAAGCTTTTTTTGCCACATAAGCAAAAAACATTTTCATATAAAATTAAAGTTTAACTTTAAAAATAGAGATTGGATTATTTGTTTAGCCAGCTTTGCTCTTTTTATCTGTTATATTTGCTGTTGGCAAAAGTAAATCTTGATATTTACAGGAGAAAACAAAGTAAAGTTTCCAAATAGTCTGTATTTGAAATATGAATCCATTAATATTTAAGGTTTTATGTTTATGAACTGAAACAAAACAAAATAAACATTTAAGATTTATTTGTTTTAAATTCCTGAATTTAAGTGAACATTTCAAAGCTGCCTTTAAACATAACAAAGCCGGATGCTTTTACACATTTACAAAAACGAAAGCTTTTTTCAGGTTTATTATCCTGCAAAGCGTCATGAAACACTGAGGAGACAGAAAGTACAGGTGTTTCTGCAGGTTAACGTCATGGAAAGTCTGCTGGAGCCACCGAACTTTTCTTTAAATTGAGGAAATTCCTCTTTTTCGGTCTCTTAGGGATCTGCTGGGCCCGATCCGCCTCAGTGGGATCCCGGAAGACGAACAGACGTTCTGCTACAGCCGAGTTCAGCTCCTCTGCTGAGGGCAGCTCCACCTGCTGCTGCTTTTCTGACAGGCTTGATTTCAGACCAGGAGGCGGTGGCGGTGGCGGCGGCGGCGGCGTTCTCAATGGTCCGTCCTGCTCTCCTTTTCCCCCAGTGAGCGAAGCTTCGCCGTCTTTTGGAAGCTGAAGGATGGGTGGTGGGAGCAGTTTTTCCATCAGACTCTGCCTCTGCTCCTGCAGTCTGGGAGAGTTTAGAGGACAAAGGAGCTGTTGTCAGAGGGACAGCAGAGCTGAAGGTCTGACCTCATGCAGGAGGCGGCAGCAGCCAAACCGCACGATTCATCTGATGAAAAGCACAACTCCCTCCGGCGTGGGATTGTTGAAAAGAGTCCAGGAGGTGGGATTGACGTCGAGCTGCACTCACCTCTCTGCTGCCACGGCACAGCCGGGCACGCTCATGGCATTCTTCTGCACCACATCTCCTCGCAGCTTGACCAGGAAGACAGCGTTCACGTCTCCAGGGAATCTGATCGCAAAGGGTCATGAAGAGCGTTGATCAGAAGACCTGCAGGACTCAAATAGTTCCACCTTTTCCTGGAACAGAGCAGCGCTGGAGGCTGCTGACGTAACTCCAAACGACACAGGGCTGTTTATGTTCGCAGGAATTTGTCTTTTAAAATCACGAGCTAAACATTCCCGTCATCCAGCAGAGTCTGGATGACGGGAACTTCCTGAACAGACTCCTAAAGATGGTCTGTGTCTGTGAAGAACGCCAGACAGGTGAAGGAGTCAGACAGGTGTTTGGAGAAGATCTCCAAACACGAGTCCTTTGTGGCAAAACTGGAAAAAAAAAGACCTTTACATTTCTTATTTTATCTCATTTAAGCATTAAATTAAGAAACATAACAGACTTAGAATCCGGGAACAATGGACAAAAAGGTTCATAAAAATGACTTCTCTGAGGAAAACATCAAAACGCTTCAGAGACGCCAGAAAGCCTAAATAAAAACACATGAGAGCTGTTTTCCTGCTCCTCCCTTCAGCAAAACAATCCCTGAGTCGGTTCGTGCTTGGAACCCGATTCAGACTGTGATCCAAACTCAGCGGGAGACGCTGGAGAAGAAGAAAATGAAACCATAAATAAAGTCATTTATCAGCATCTTGGCTGAAGGGAAAAATGCTCCAGAACTTTTTATTGAAGCTGTTCGAGTCTCCAACTCGTTTTCACCCAGAAAAACGTCTCTGAACTGCAAAGGTCTGAGCTGAAGAGCCTCAAAACACAGAAGTTTTCAGAAGAATGGGATTGAAAAGTGTCTGCTAATCTAGAAAAATCACAAAAAGATGGATTCTTTTTCTTGTTTCTAGCCATGAGGTAAATTTAAATACCTAAACCTCATTCACAACCTGAACAAGTTACAGAATGATGGCTGATTCTGTGACAAGATTATGGGATCATCCATGGATCCAAATCACAAACTCAGGTCCTTGTTGTAATTGAGAAACTGTTCTCAATGGGCCAACCTAAATGAATGAAGGCCCAACAAATCCAACAGCATTTCTGCTCAATCTTACTTACAAAATGACACAAACCTTTAAGAAATGTACTGAAGTTCTTCAAATCTGTAAAGTTTTTTTTAGATGCAAAGGATCCTCTGAGGCAAACATTTAGGAAATGTTTAACTTGTTTCTGCCGACGGGAATCAACAGTTGCAGATTGGCGTGTAGAGAAAATCCAGCTCTTACCCAGAATGCTCCTGTTCTGCAGAGTGTTTGGGGCAGAGGACGTCGGCGAGCGACAGGAGCTCGCTCTCCGGCAGCGTTGGCAGGAGCAGGCGCAGCGCCTCCTGCAGGGCGGCGGCTGATACGCGAGTCTGCTTCAGCAGCTGAGACGCAAACTCCAGATCCTGAATGGGAGCGGCAACCGGGAGAAACGGGAAAAGCGGTGATCAGGTTCACCGGATGGATACCTGCGGCGCGGTAACAGAAACCTGCGAAGTCTCACCAGGTCACAGAGGGAACGCAGCCTCTCCAGCTCCGTCCCCTCTTTGGAATCCTCCACAGATTGATCGCTGAGGTTCAAGACGTGAAACCTGGAAACGACATTATGAAACCTCAGCCAAAAACAAAAGGATCTTATTCCTGAGAAAAGGAACGGCTGACCGACCTCTCAGCCATCAGCGTGAGAACCTGCTCACACTTGTGAAGCGCCTCCTGGAGGACGGACGTCATCGTGGCGTCTGAGCGCAGCTGAAACCCTTCATCTTCCTCACTGCGTTCCTCTCCCTCAGAGACCTTATGGCAGCACTGACTTGATGGGGCTGCAGACTCACACGACTGCAGAACAAGCTCATCCTTCTCCTGCTGCAGATGTAGGTCCTGATCGTCACAAATACACCTCTTTTAGGGAGAAAGTGCACATTTAAGTGAGCTCAAATCCTTGAATTAGACGGCAGTTTCCACCTGACAGTGGCTCTGTATGACCTGAGCCAGCTCCTGCTTCTCCAGCTGTTTCCCCTCTCTGAGCTGCTGAATGAGCAGGCTTTGCAGGGCGAGCGCGGCCCTGGACGTCTCCAGGAGCTTGCTGCACCTCTCAGCCTTCTGGTAGTGGATTGTAGCTATCTGAACGGCGAGGCCGTCTGTCTGAGAAAGCAGGAGAGCCGACCTCTCCTTCTGCATCTCCTCCAGCACCTGCCACAGGGAAAGACACCTCAAGGGTTCTGATGGAAGCTGTGCGTGTTTCACAGCATGGAGATTCTTCACCTCCTCCATTAAACCCGTCTCCATTTCTTTCTCCTTCTCAAACAGCTGAATTCTCTCCTGCAGGCTCTCCTGGAACAGCAGCAGATCAGACGTGTCTGTTTTCTTTCTGGAGTCCGTCTGGAAAGACCACAAAAGCCCTCAGTGAGCAGAACTACAAGCCCTCTGCGGGATGAAAACGTGGCTCATCGGCGGATGGACTGTGGGCTGCGGTGACGACCAAAACACTCGTAATTCACCATTCAATTATAAAAACAGTTCACTGACTTGTATTTATGCTATTGTTGCTCTCATGACAAATAAATATACACTGTTATTTAGCATAAATAAAACATGAGCACAAAGAAATAAAGCAAAAAGTAGTTTTGACAGAGGTTTACATGGCTCCCTTTCAAAATAAAAGACACCCCGTGTCACACAGGATCATCAAAATGCAACAAAAGTAGTAGTAGGATGTGTAGAGTCAGCAGTGAACAAAACAAACAAACAAACAAACAAGTTGATTTTACTGTTTGTGGAGCATCTCAGTCACAAATCTGTAAATCTATCTAAATAAAATAAATTAGAGCCTCTTAAGTGACCCTTACTCTATTTTTTGAACTCTAAGGAGTTTGTTCAAAAAGAGAAAATCCACTTTAAATTCTAGTTGTGCTTACTGACCTCCGACTGAGTTTCTGTGGAACACGGCGCCCAAATGTTGATTCATATTTTCTTTTTACTTGACAGTAACTTTCCAAATGAAAGGCATTTTACGTTTTTAAGCAGAGAGCCACAGTGGAGCCTCAGGTCGCAGACAACCGCTTTATTTAAAAGATCTTTTAGTTCACAAAAAAAACAAAGATTTCTTAGCGAATCACAGTAACAGCGAATCCTACAAACTGATTTATATTTTGTGCATTTCCATGTGTTTTGTGTATTAATGCAACGACAAATATCTCTTCCTTTGCATCTGTTTTAAAGATTTTTAAACTTCTTTGGTTCCACAAAGATGCAAAAAAGGAGAAACATCATGGATTTATCCACCTATGGAGGGATATTTCTGCCACCACGTTGCACACAAAACTTTCTAAGTTGAAAAGCAAATATTTAATATTTTCACCTGCAACTTAGAAAGTTTTGTGTGCAACGTGGTGGCAGAAATATCCCTCCATATCCACCCCCCTTCAAACGGACGAGGCTGAAGAGGGTTTTTAGCCTCCGCTTTGATGCTGAAGTAAAAATCCACTTAAACACAAAGTCTAAGTTTAAAGCAGCTGCAAACGTTTCTATCAGAGTGGAAACTCAATCGAATAAAGTCAAATCATGTGAAGAAAGCTTAGCTCAGAAAATACACGTGATCTGTCTTTATCACAGAGACGTCTGTAAAAACAGAATAGGGTTTATCTTTTTAGTTAAATCTGAGGCAGAATTCTGAAATATTATGTTCATGTTATGGCATTCTATAAAAAAAAACCTTTAATGAATTTTTATTCATCAGAAACGACTTTTACATCTGAACAACTTTGGGTCTTTTTTAAGCTACATTTCCTGTCGTAGTATTTTCATTTTGAAAATCATACTTGATCGTTCTTAAATGGAATGACGCTGCTCCACCCACAGTATCACTCTGGATCCAGGATGTTTCACTTCACTCAAAACTTAAAGGTAGACGTTCTGAACGTAAATCTGGCTTAGTTTGGAAGCCGTTGGGATGTTTTCAGGCTGTTATCAGATTTGATTCCTTTGTCGTTTATATAAGTATTATATCCTGACCATTTTTTTACATCTCATATTATTGTCTTCTTAAAACATTTATACACGTGTATACTAAATATCTTAATAATATGCTGCAATTATAAGCATGGGGGGGTTGTCATTGTTTATCTTGTGTTTTTATTTAGAAAATAACAATAAATACATTTTTTAAAAATATATTTTTTTAAAAATCTATAAGCTTGAAGAAATGAAACGCCAACTTCGGCCTCGTTTGGACCCCTCCGTAAAAATAATGTAGAGTAAAAGAAAAAACTGTTGATGAGATTCACCATCTGCTCTCCGCCCTTCTTCCTCCACGTTGCCATGGCGGCGTGCAGCTTGGTTCTGGAGACGGCGTGAGGCAGAACCAGGCAGCGGTCGATGACCGACAGACACTTCTGGAACTCCAGCCTCATCCTCAGTCCGTCCTCCTCTGACAGACTCAGCTGGGAGAGACAAAGACGCCTAACAAGAGGCCAAAGAAAGAAACGGACGCCATCAACAAGGCGGGACTGCATGGCTGCTGCGGGAGAAAACTCCCAGCATGCATTGCCTAAAACCTGTGGAGAATCGTCGTTACAGAAAGAGCACAGATTCGGACTTCTTTAGAATAAACGTTTAGAACTTTAAGTCATCGATAAAGGCCGTGTCATAGTCACGTTTTGTGCATATTGCACGGGTCCATGACGTCACTTTAACGTGAAATGTGCAACGTATATGCGATATTAAAGTTATCCATCGGTGCATTAGAAAAGTCTGCTACACATGTGTGGAACGGTTGTGTAAAAGCCACAAATTTACGTATGCATCTTGCAAAAATCACACACAACTGTGTCAGATTTACGTAATAATTTATAGCATATAAACTACGTAAAATACACGAAAAATTACGTAATTCTCCACCGGCCCAAAATTTGAAACAGCTGAAAACCGAATTTTGGTCTGCGTACATCCACGAATGACGAACGCAAGAAACACTTATGAATAACGTGTATCACGCATAAATCACAAAAGACGGAAACTACACACGAGAGCAACATGTATGCAGTGGCTGTGTGACACGGCCTTGACACAGCAGCCTCAAAGGAAACACCCGGGAAAAGAATTGGCCATCTGTCAGTAAAATAGTCCCCGCCTACTTTTTTTTTTTTTTTTTTTTTAACTTGTCCTGTCCAACAGCTGGGCAGTCAGATGAGAGCTGAGGGCCTCTTGGGTTGGACATATTTTACTTTAACAAGAGGGGTTATTAATCTTCAGACAAACCAAAGGAATGTCTGAATAAACCCCTTTTGTAATTGAGGCCAAACTTTATTAATTTCAAACATGTCTGAAAATCTTTGGTGTTGGACCGGACGGAAAAGGAAAGAGGGGAAGAAGAGAGAGGGACGTTAGAGAGAGGGGGGGTAGGGGGTGATAATAGGAGGGGAAGGGGGATAAGACCATGAAGCAGCATAAAGCAACAAGTTTACTGGTTGTTAATCATTATGGTAAGGTTTAAATGTAAAAAAAAAAAAAAAAAAAAAAAAAAAAAAAAGGGCGGAGCCTGTCCACACACACACTCAAATGTTATAAACACACCTGTTAGTTGCAAAAATGTCCACCTGTCGACATGTACACAAAACAGATAGTGTTCACACGCATACTTATGCCTTAAAACCAACTAGTGTGAAATATTTCAGTCATTCAGTCTGTTGAGCTAACACCTGTGCTCAGGTGAGTGTTTATGTTCTTCTAAAATGGATGGTGGAACGTGAAAAGAAGGAGGGAGAGTGCCCAGCCATCCCCACCCCAAGACCCCCACCGCACCAGCAGCGGCAGCCGGAATCCCCCCAACGCCACACAGGAACCGGCAGGGAACAACCGCCGCCCGGGCGACCAAGCCCGCCACCCAGGCCGGGGCCAGCAGGGCCGCCGCAAGGCCCCCAGAGCCAGAGAGCAGGGAGGCACGGAGGGAAAGAGGGCGCCGCCCCAGCCCAACCAGGAGAGCCGCCCCCCCGCCGCGCCGGGAGAACCCAACGCAGGGCCCCACCGGAGAAGGACGCCCACAGCCCCAGACGAGCACCCCACCACCACCCAGGAGTTCCGGGCATCCCCCCGCCCCAACCCCAGGTACGAGCCAGGACCCCCCAAGGGAGACCCACTCCGCACTCCAGGCAGCCATCCGCCCGGCCGACGGTTGGTCCAGGGAGGAGCGAGGCAGGGGCCCGCCGCCCCCGCCCAAGAGGGGGGAACCCCGGGGAAAAAAGAGGGCCCACAAGGGGTGTTGTAAATATGGCCCGACCAGGCTCGGCCACAGTTGGAAATTTGGCGGGGCCCAGCACTCAGGAGCAAGGACCAGAACCCACCCCCCAGGGACACGAACACCCCCGGCTCAGATGTAATGTGAACCCCCCCACCGCGCGGAGAGAGCACCGCCGGGCCCAGGAAGCCGGCACCCCGGGGACACAGCCGCCGTTGCAAAGGGGCCCGTACCCCCCACCAGGGAAGAGGCAGGGGACAGATGGTCCTAGGTCCCACCTTCCTTGCAAAATGTGTGTGCGTGTATGTGTGTTTGAGAGAGTGTGTGTGTGCATGTGTGTGTGTTTATGTTGGGATGTATATATTGAGGGGGGAGGGGTGTGTGTACTAAGGGGGGTGCGGTTAAAATTGGCGGGTAGGGCACTAAGGGGACATCTCCTGATTACTCACAGTGACGTCCCCTCACCCTCCCCACCAAGGGGCCCTAAATGTCTAAGGTGCGGTTAAAATTGGCGGGTAGGGTGCTAGGAGGACATCCGCTGCTTGCTGGCAGTGATGTCCAAGCACCCCCCCTACCAAGGGCCCTACATGTCTAAGGTGCAAATAAAACCGAAAGAGGGGGGGCCCACTCCATACGGCAACCACAGGAGGGGGGCCACTGCCTAGTAAACCCCCCCCCCAAGGCTCATCGCAGGCTAAGCCCCCCACCCCCTCACCCTATTATGAGGTTATATGAGGAAGGGGGTAAGCTGGGGACAGATGATAGACTGTCCCCTGGTGGTCAAACAGCCCCCCCCCGCCCCCCCCCCCCCCCAGCAAGGGGGCCAGGCCCACCCAGCCCCGGGGCCCCACCCCCGGAGGCGCAGACACCCCAGGCCCAGCACCACCACCCCCACACAGAGAGAGGGGAGCCAGAAAGCGCGCCCCCCCCCCGGAGCAAGCCCAGGCCCCCACCCCCAAACGCCGGCCCTAGAAGAGCTCTGGTCAGGCCTCGACGGGACCGAGGCAGCCAACCGGCCGGGGAAACCGCCGATGGCCTCAGCGGAGACGCCGACCCGTCAACCCCCCCTGCCCCGTACCAATAGTGCCCCCCCCCCCCTCCCCCAGAATGCCCCCCCACAGGACAGGGCCGACAAGACCCCCACCCCACCCCCAGACCCCGCAGCCGAAGCGGATGACACCCAGAGCGACCGGGGGCCCCAAGAGGGTTGTCCCGTCCCGCCCCAGAGCCAGGGAAGGGCCGATCCCAGCCCCAGGTGTAGACGGGAAGCCCATCCAGCGCCGCTGCCCCCCCCCCCCCCCCCGGGCAGCGCCCCCCGCCAACCCCCCCCAGCACAGGCAAAGGGACCACCCCCCCAAGCCAAGCCAGACCACCACCCCACCCCCCCACCACGCACCCCCACACCCAAGCCCAGAGGACCACGCAGCGCCCCAGGCCGCCCCACCCAGGCGCCGGACCCGACCCCCCGACCAACGGAGCCCCCACCACCCCCGGCCAGGCACCGGAGGCCCCGACCCCCACCCCGGCCCACGGCAGAAGGGCAAGGAGCAGCGACGACCATGCCCCCCCCCCACCCCCTAAGTCACGGAGTTAGCTATGGGAGACCAGAGAGACCGAATTCTTTCAAAGTTACTTGAACTTTGGGCTGACATTTTTTCCAAGCTGATTTGATCAAGCAGCAGATTTCTGTGTTGACTTATATTTATTGGTTGAATGCTGTAAAGCATTCAACCCTTTGTTTTCCTGTTTCTCTTTATTGGTTGAATGCTATAAAGCATTCAACCCTTTGTTTTCCTGTTTCTCTTTATTTATTATTATTATTATTTATACTATCTTCCGCCGTTTTTTGACACTTAACTACTTCTACATTTTTTAACCTATTTTTACCATTCAACTTTTGAAATGTTCAGCTCTTTCAGCTTATTCTTGCTATGACTTTTGGTACTTCTAATCCTTGTACTTTTTAAGATATTCCAGTTTTTCCGGGAATTTTTGCCCTATTAAAATGCATTGGAAAGTTATGGTGCAAGAGGTTCCCGGATCGACACCCAGTTCGGACACTTGAAATCTTTCTACCATTCACCTTTTTAAATGTTCAACTCTTTCAACTTATTACAGATATTACTTTTGGTCATTCAAATCATTGAAATTTTTAAGATATTCCAGGATTTTGCAGGATTTTTGCTCCATTAAAATACATAGGGAATTCTTGTGCTTAACCTTTTTTAAAGGTTTTCACCTTTTTTAACCATTTTACTTTTAAAATGTTGAGCTCTTTCAGCTCAGTTCAGCCATTTCTTTTACAAATTAAGCTTTCTATCAGCAATACAGCATTCAACCCTGCATTTTCTTCTGGAAATGCAGCTCCTTCTAGTTTATTATTATTATTATTTATACTATCTTCCGCCGTTTTTTGACACTTAACTACTTCTACAATTTTTAACCTATTTTTACCATTCAACTTTTAAAATGTTCAGCTCTTTCAGCTTATTATTGCTATGACTTTTGGTACTTCTAATCCTTGTACTTTAAGATATTCCAGTTTTTCCGGGAATTTTTGCCCTATTAAAATGCATTGGAAAGTTATGGTGCAAGAGGTTCCCGGATCGACACCCGGTTCGGACACTTGAAATTTTTCTACCATTCACCTTTTTAAATGTTCAACTCTTTCAACTTATTACAGATATTACTTTTGGTCATTCAAATCATTAAAATTTTTAAGATATTCCGAGATTTTGCAGGATTTTTGCTCCATTAAAATACATAGGGAATTCTTGTGCTTAACCTTTTTTACAGGTTTTCACCTTTTTTAACCATTTTACTTTTAAAATGTTGAGCTCTTTCAGCTCAGTTCAGCCATTTCTTTTACAAATTAAGCTTTCTATCAGCAATACAGCATTCAACCCTGCATTTTCTTCTGGAAATGCAGCTCCTTCTAGTTTATTTATTATTATTATTTATACTATCTTCCGCCGTTTTTTGACACTTAACTACTTCTACAATTTTTAACCGATTCTTACCATTCAACTTTTAAAATGTTCAGCTCTTTCAGCTTATTATTGCTATGACTTTTGGTTTTTCAAATCCTTTTACTTTTTAAGATATTCCAGTTTTTCCGGGAATTTTTGCCCTATTAAAATACATTGGGAAGTTATGGTGCATGAGGTACCGGGTTCGACTCCCGGTTCGGACGCTTCAAAATTTTCTTCCAACCAACTTTTAAAATGTTCAACTCTTTCAACTTATTACAGTTATTACTTTTGGTCATTTAAATCATTGATTTTTTCAAGATATTCTAGGATTTTCCAGGATTTTTGCTCCATTAAAATGCATAGGGAATTCTTGGGCTTAACTTCTTTTACAGGTTTTTACCTACTTTAACCATTGTACTAACCATTCCTTTCCTTCAAATCTTCAAATTTTTAACAATTCCGCCATTTTTTCAACAATTTCGGGTCTTGTTTATCTCCTTCTACAATTTTTTTACCTCCACAATTTTTTTACCATCACTTTTGGTCCTTCAAATCTTTCGACTTTTGTTCGTTTTTCCAAATAAAATACGAACTATGGCATGAAATCGTTTCAACTAGGCTTTGCCCAATAAAACAGTGCACGACAAGCCTTATTTATTTACACCGGCTGCACTGCGTTCTGACTAAAGTGTTAGCTCAGTGGCTAAGGTGGCAGGTTAATCATACTGAGATTCTGAGTTCGAATCCGGCATTCCACTTTTTCTGCATGGTGTTTTACCTTGCCTTTCTTGATAAAATTTAGTTCCACTCACTTAAATATATTTCGTTACATGGAAGAATTTTCTTTCAGGTGGTGTTACTCATAAGTTTTGACTTTTTATCCTTTAACTTTTAGGGATTTTCCAGGATTTTCCAGGACAGTTCAGCCATTTGATCAGCAAGTTCAGCTTTCATTAAGCAGTACAGCATTCAATCTTTGACAACCTTTGATTCTTCCAACCCTTACAACTTCCATACAATTTTAGCTAGAGACACCATTCAAACGTTAAAATGATCAGAGCAGCTTAAAGCACACACACAAACACTCGATGTATGTTAAAAAAAACAGTGGGAGCAAATCTAAGTTAGTTTTGATGTATTTTTTATTTTCCTCCTCGTAGCTGGAAACTGCAGTTCAAACATGTGCTCCAGCCATCTTGTGAACAAACGTCAGGACCCTGGCCTTAGCCCCGCCCACGACCGCTAAGGCTCATGGGAAGTGTTGATTCCCACACCATGAGTTAGGTGGCTGTTACGAGAAGTCACTATCATGTTGTTACACCACATATGTTAGTGGTTAAATGACAATATAATGCTGTGTCATTCAGCTAGCTAGCTGATGATCAAAATGTCTCTCCATTATACATGTATGCGTGTGCTATGATTGATGACACATGTAGCAGAGATGGGAGATTTAATCATTTGGCACAGTATTTTACATGGTGCCCCCTACTGGATGAGATGACTGCATTTATACTTTAGTTTTACATGATCAATGCTGTAACATCAAGGTTTGAAATCATTAAGAGATAGGAAGGGTTTGGCAGCCATTTTGTGTTTTCAAATCTGAAACCTTTGTTGCTTTTAACTTTCCTACCTTTGGCATTCCTTTAGCTAGAAACACAGTTCAAACATTAAACTGCTCATAAGACTTTGTATTTCAATATAAGTTTTGAAATTATTATGGGATGGCAACTCCAACTACGGTTTTGCGGCCATTTTGTGCCTAAATGTGAGGCGATTTTTAACTTCAGTTTTTACCTATTTTAACCATTTTACTGTTGCAATGTTAAGATCTTTCAGCTTAATCCTTTCAGCTATTACCTTTGGTCTTTCAAATCCTTGAACCTTTCAAGATATTTCAGGATTTTCCTAAACTTTTGGTCCATTTAATTACATTGAGAATCCTTGAAAACCTTTGGTTCTTTCAACCATTGTAACTTTAGCTACAGACACCGTCCAAACCTTAAATTGATCACAAGGCTTTGGACTATAAAATACGTTTATAAATCATTACGGGATGTCAACACAACCTACTGTTTGGTGGCCATTTTATGACAAAATCTGACACAAATATTGCAATAAACTTCATCCATGCCTGGAACTGAACATATTGAAATTCACTGGATCTGGACATATAAGGAATGTGGGCGTGGTTAACAAACAAACTTCGTTGCTAAGGACGTCCAAATGTTTACTTTTTCCGATCCATCTGAAACTGACGTTGATTTGTTCGTCATCCCCAGGCGACCCAAACATAAAATGGTTGCTATGGAGATAAAATTAATAGAAAATCCATGTTTTTGAAAAAAGTAGATTTTCTATCAACTTAGAACATGTAGTTTTGACCTATATGATACTCTTAAACAATGTGTTTTTTTGAGTCAGTTGATGATGCTGATGCTAGCACTTTTAGCCATTTTAGCAAAATCTTCAAATTTTAAACAGAAAATCCATTTTTTCAATGATATCAGCTTTCATGCTTAACTCCGTCTATGAATTTTGACCTGTTTCGGTCATTCTACTTTTACAATGTTCACCTTTGACTTTTGGTCCTCTAACTTTTCAAAATATTCCAGGATTTTCCAGGACAGTTCAGCCATTTTTTCAATAATTTCAGCTTTCATGCTTAACTCCTTCTACAATGTTTGACCTATTTTAGACATTAAGTTTTTTATCATATTTCTGCTTTCATTCAGCAATACAGCATTCAACCCTGCATTTTCTTCTGGAAATGCAGCTCCTTCTAGTATTTTTTTTGCTTTTCCAATTTATTAAAATAGTTTTTTTAGCAATGCAAAGAGTTATGAAAATGATAGAGCCTAATCCTCCTTCTACATCGATGGCACTCATGTCACCAAGCACACAAAGTGACGGTGAAGCTGTGATTGAAACCTTAAGCCAGACTGATAGATCGGCACATACCTGCTGCCAGAGAGCCTGGACAGGCGTGCAGAACCATAGTGCATGCATGTAATTGTCGGGTAGATTACTGTCACAGTGCTGACAAATGTCTGAGTTACTGAGACCCATCTTGAACATCCTCTGTCCAGTGTAGTAAATTCTGTGAAGAGTTTTGAAATGGATTAGCTGCAGATTTGGACTTTTTGTCATTTTAAAGGTGTTTAGACAAAGTTCTGACCAAAAACTTTCATCTGTGCTGATGCTCAAATCCGCATCCCATTTTGTTGTCGGAAGTGAAATATTGTTATCTAAATTACATAAAAGTTTGTATATTTTGGAGAGAGTTTTATTCATTGAGAAATTGATCAGAGTGGTAACTACATCTGGTAGCTTTAAATCGTTGTCTCTGTATTTAAACTTTTTAGTAATAATTGATTTAAGTTGCTGATATTCCAAGAAGTTATATATTCCATGTTTGTCTTGAAGTTCCTGGGGAGTTATGAATCTTCTATCAATAATTATGTGCTCTAGTTGTTTTATGCCCCCTGCTTGCCAAGCTGGGAAGTGGATAATTTTTTTGTTTATGAGGATGTCTGGGTTGTTCCAGATGGGTGTCATTTTGCACGGTCGAATTGATGATTTTGATATTTTGAGAAATTCCCACCAGGCTGTTAAAGTGGCATTTATATTAATACTTTTGAAACAATCCTGTTTTTTAACTATTTGACTAATAAATGGAAGATCTGACAGGTTGATCTTTCCACATAACGCCTGTTCCAAGTCTAACCATGAGTTGGTTTCTGGATTATTTTTTAACCATTTTAAGATGTATTGTAATCTATTTGCAAGAAAGTAATTGTGGAAGTTAGGTAATTCTAATCCTCCACAGCTTTTTGCAGATTTTAAAGTTTTTAGACTAATTCTTGCAGGTTTATTGTTCCATAGAAAGCTTGATATGGATGAGTCTAATGTTTTGAACCATTTTAATGGCGGTTGTGTGGGAATCAATTAGAAGAGATAATTAACTTTGGGTAAGATTTTCATTTTAACCGTGGCTACCTTGCCCATAAGGGACAAAGGCAGGTTGGTCCAGCGTGTTAGATCGTCCTGTATGTTTTTCAGTAATGGGGTGTAGTTTAGCTGCACCAGTTCTGATATTTTGGGGGAAAAATAAATACCTAGATATTTGATATTTCCTGTTTTAACTGGTATTCTGAGTCCTTGCTCCGCATTACTGTTCAGTGGTAATAAAACAGATTTATTCCAATTAATGGAATAGTCTGATATAGAAGAGAATTCATTAATGATTGTTGCCGTTTCATTTACAGAATGTATATTACTTAAAAACAGTAATATGTCATCTGCATAGAGACTAATTTTATGATGGCTGTGTTTGGTTTTAATTCCTTTAATACTCTCATTCTGTCTTATTGCTGCAGCTAGAGGCTCGATAAATATTGCAAAAAGAGAGGGGGAGAGTGGGCAACCCTGTCTAGTTCCTCTTCCAAGAAAAAACCTGTTGGAAGTCTGTTTATTAGTTCTAACTGATGCATTGGGGTTGTGATATAATATTTTGATCCAATTGATGAATGATTCTCCAAACCCAAACTTATGGAGGGCAGCAATGAGGAACTTCCAATTTACTTTAATTTTGTCCGCCTACTTTTCAATGACGGACAAAAGTTTCATTTAGCGCCAAATGAGTCATTTTCATTAGATCTCCTTCTGGTGAATTGGATTTTTCTTCAAGGCTGCTCCTCTACTGCCAGCGCACGATGTCCACAAACGCACATGAATCCAAAAGATTAAAAAGTTCTTTGTTGTGATTTAACTTACTTCATCCTCTGGAAGCAGATTTAGGAAATTTGCTTTGGAACCTGTAGTCTACTGGGCGCAAACGCAAAAACATTCCCTTCAATTCCCAAAGGAAAGAGGGATTCCGCTTCAGACAGAAACAGAGAATAGCAGACCTGAAGAAATCCCTGCAGCGCGTCCTCAGCTCTCTCTGCTGCTGCAGCTCTTCCTCCATGGCTCGCCGCAGCGCCTCCCGGGTGCAGCTGAGGGTGCAGAGGGCCGCCTTGCCTTCCTGATGGAGCCGTTCCTGGCCCTGTCCCGCGGCCTGCCGTGGTCCTGCCTCTGCTTCCAGCGGCAGGGAGGGGAGTTTAGCTCCTGGAGGCAGGAGCGTCAGCGCGGCTTGAGCGGCAGAGGGCTGGATGGTTTTGACTTCAGCTAAAGCCGCCTGTATCGCCCGCATGGTCACCTAAGCAGCAAACGGAAGATCCACTTATGAACAGAGAGCAACCATGACAGCTGACTTCTGAGTTTGGAGAAGCCTTTCCATGCGTTTCCCCCTCTCATAATTCTGCTGTCACCTTCCGGATGTCTGCGGCAGCCTCTTCATCCAGGTTGTTGATGAGTTCTGAAAGCTCTGAGCTGTGAGCCGTCAACAGGTCCTGCCAGCAGCGTAGATGCTGTCCTACGTCCACTTTTTCCTCCTGGTCTCGGCACGCGCTCGACAAATCCCTCTGTCTCTGTTTGTGCAGCGTCACCTGGGAAGCAGGGAAAACATTTGAGGACGATGAAAATCACCTTAATGGTGTTTTTAACATGTTCTTTTGAGGCTTTTTTGAGGATGGAGGACATATATATAAAGATAATTAAGCTCAAAATTAAGCAAAAAAAAAAAAAAGGAGCAATTTGATAAAGATTGTTTTTGTGACATAGGGCGTGTCCAAGTTCGAGGGCTGTGGCCTTTGTCGAGCGGGTAGGTCGGATGTTAACGGCTGTAAATGTGGACGAGTCTAGCCGTTACATTGGTGTATGTCCTGTCGCCTAGCAACCATGAGTCCGTGAGCTCAAAGTTTTCCTGGCATATTTGATCCAACTTTTAACCTTGGAGGTGTAATTATTCAATTCAATGAAATTCAATTTTATTTGTATAGCCCAAAATCACTATCTCAGCAACTCAGAGGTGAATTTGTAATGAACTCCTGCTGCTCTGCAGAAACTATGTCCTAGAAAATGACACGAGCTTTTTGGATTTTGACGCCATCATCATGATTAAAAGAGCACTGGGAAATAGATCAGAAGATGATTGTGTGTGTATGTAGACTTGACCATGTCAGAGATGAGCTCTCTCCTCTTCTTGATCAGTTCACAGCGCATGGCTCTCCTCTCCTGGTTCAGCGTTTCATCCAGCCTCTGTCGGACCATCACAAGCTCCTTCTGGGCCTTCTCCTGCAGCGGCTCTATATGCTCGGCAGGAATGAGACTCCCCCTGGTGGATGGAACGAGCAGGGAACACGTAAACCTTCAGGTTCTGTACGGCAAGCGAAAAGCATCACAAAACACCAGGAAAAGTGATGTATTAAACAGCGAAACAGCTGTCCAAAAAGGCAGTTTTTTAAACAAATGTTTTCAAAGTAGCATGTAATTCTCTTTGTGTGCCTCAAGATGGATGTAAACAATATTTATGGCTGTTGTTTACAGCATGTTTTATGTTGTTTTGCTTGCCACAGGACTGACGACTCGCAGAGACAAGATCAGAGGAGAGTTTTTAGAGGAAACTAGAGAATCCTCCATGCAGAAACAGCCTTTAGAGCCGAGCTACGTTCCTCTGCTGTGCTGCGTCTGTCTGTCAGTTCCTGGGATCCGTTTGCCTGGCTTTTTTCTCTAAAACGTGCCGCTCTGTAGAAAAAAGCTTCTGTTTTTGGGTTTGTTTTTCACAGATTAAAAAGTTAAAGAAGCTAAAATTGAAGTTACAACAAAACTTCAGGAGAAGACTGAACATTTATAGGAAAATCAAAAATCTACAAACAAAGTGAGTTAATGAACATGATCAGATGAACCAACCTCCTGACGTGAGCAAACCAGCTGTCCAGGGTCCTGGAGGAGGTGGAGAAGGAGTCTGAAATCAGGCCGTTGAGGCTGTGGAGGCTGTGCACCAGGAACCTCCTCTGTGCGCTGCGCTCGGACAGCACGTAGCGCTGGTTGGCGACGACCACATCCAGGACCTCCTCCAGCTCATCCTGCTCAGAAAGCAAACCCAGAGGAACTCAACACATTGTTGGCGCCTTGTCTTTCTAAACGACTCCCCGCGGCGCCTCCAAAGCGTGACGCTCCGCCCCCCCTGCAGAGGATTCTGGTCCGCCGTACCTGACAGGTGAAGTATTTGTGCAGGAGACTTTTTGCTGCGCTCTTCTCCAGCTCGTCCATCCTCACGGCCTCTTCCAGTTCCTCGGAGAAGATCTTGTGCAGCTCCACCCGTCTGCGCTCAACGATCTGCCGCTGGACCTTGGCCGAGGCTTCTTCGTGCCGCACCAGGAGCGTGCGCTGAAGCCGACTCTGGTTCAGCTTGTGCAGCTTCTCCAGGAGGACACTGCAGCGGAGGAGCTCCTAAAAAGGTAAGACTATTCCTTTTATCCAGTTTAACAAACAATTAATTATGCAACAAACATAGGAAAGTGTATTGCATTAAATAATAAAAAATCTGGTGCTTTTAGAGATTATTTTTAAGTTTTTTTGTGTTTATTAAAAAACAATTTCCTCTGTTTTCCTGAATTTTTTTTTTTGTGCTTTTCAAAGATAATTACAAAAATATGAGAAATGTATTCCAAGATAATTTATCTATGAACTAGAAGAAAACTACAAGCTGATTGGCAATTAGAAACTGACCACAGCGCGTCCGTGTCCAGGATGAACTGGTCGTTTTTGTTTGTAGTGAATGGGATGTAAATAGGCTCCGCCTCCTGCATGTGGAGCTGCAGGGACAGGTGGGGGCCGTCAACAAAGTACACCGGAACGTCCCAGACAATCTGTTTGATTTGATCTCAAACTCACGACAAAAAATCTGAACTACATCACACACACTCACTTATAGGGATACATAAACAAAATCTAAATTAATCAGAGTACCATTACTCTTTCTATTACAGTATACTACAATTGTGGAGTAAAGCACTTTGTAGACGATTCCTTGTGATTTTTGAGAATCAAAAACAAAAACAAAAAACATCTATTTTTTCGGTTTCTTAATTTTAATTGAAGAGAATATTTTTTATGGTTATTAAATTTTTTTTCAAGTTATTTTTGTTTTGCACTGTAACTTTTTTCTAATTTTGTAAATAAATGATCTTGAAATAAAAAAAAACTAAGTAAATTATTTTGAAAAACAAAAAATTGTGTTTACAGAAAAATCATCTCAAAAAACGTCAGATTTTTGTTTAATTGAATGCAATACATTAAAACAGATGTTGTGTTTCTCTGAAACCCAAATGAAAACGGCTCTAGTTGTGTCCACCTGCTGGTCTGCGTGCTGACAGAGCCGCTCTGCCCGGGCCTTCTCTGCAGCTTCACGCCGATGCTCTGCTTCCATTTCCTCCCGGGTCTCCAGGTTGCAATGACCAGCGAGGGCAGCCATGCGGGCCCCGCGGTCCTCCTTCAGGCGCCCCTCCATGGCCAGCAGCTGTCCATGAAGCACGCTGAGCAGCCTCTCCTGGGCCCGGATGCTGGTCCGGCGCTCAGATTGCAGACCGCCAAGCAAGCAGGACATCACGTCTTTGTAGATCTGAATCCGAATGAGCTCCAGGTTGCTGCTGGCCCGCAGCAGTGTGGACATTTCAACGCTTAAAGGGGAGAAAGTATGGAGTTCAGTTGGTTCAGAAACACGTTTCTCTCTGTGTTTGCATTTCCATTAACTGACTTTTCCAAAGCCTGGTACATGTTCTGAGGTTCTTCCAGCACCATGACATCCACCATGTTGTCTTCAAATGTGGCTTCATCTTTGATGGCTTCCCTCATGCTGCAGTCTGCATACTCAGGGTCCGAATCCCCTCTGTTCCTCTAAAGAGAGGACGCCCAACTGATCATTTGTTTATTTAAAGAGAAGCAAACAACAGATTTCAGAAAAAAAGGCTCCTTCGTACTCTCTGCTGGAGCAGACGCAGTCCGGCGTTGGGACCTGCCAGGTTCATGGCCAGAAAGCCGACCGACAGAAGAGCCGAGGCCACCAAGAATCCAGCAGCAAAGCCAGCAAAATGGACTCGATGGTTGGGAGAAATCTAGGATAACAAAGTTGCAAAATAAATGTATAGAAAAGTATCTCCAGGCTTTAAAATACAGCAACAATAAACACATTTATTTCCATGTAGGAAAACGGGAAGCTTACAGCATCGGTGGAATTTACCCTCAACGTCAGATTGGCTTGTAAAGGACCAAACATACAGACGTCATTCTGTAGAATAAAGAGAACATTGCACTTTCTGACAAAAACGCCAAAAAAATCCCAGTTCAGCAAAGCTCAAAATAAACCAGCATTGTCTCAGTAAATCAGTAAAAAAAAATACCTGGGAGGCATTTGAGAAAGTCAGGAAGGCAGGTAGCTGGAGGATTTCGCTCTTGTGACTTCTCACAAAAGCAGTATAGTTAACAGCAACATACGATCCAGCTGAAGAAGCAACGTTTCAAATGAATCCTACAGCAGATGAATGCATTTGAGCTCCAGTGGCTGGGAGACATACCCATCAGGGAATCGATTGCAAACATCTGGAAGCCTCTTTCCACCACTCTGCCATCAGTTCTGATGGGAACTATTCCTGAAACCGAGTCCCGGATCGCCACCTGAGACAGGTTGGTGCCCCCCGCGGGACCCATGTTATGGATCAGCAGGTAGAAGGTCAGCTGAGGAGGAGCCGCATCCAGGTTCACCTGGAGCCCCCACCATGGACAAGCAAAGGATTTCAGCATCGCCCTTCAACACATTAGGGCCGACATTCAGTGAATGTTTGACGCACCTGAGCACACTTCCTAAATTTCACCAAAAAGGATGACGGACGGGCCACATTCTGGACCTGTGAGACAATTCAGAGCTAGTTAGCCATTTGAGGAGCGTCTGAGAGGTGAATTCAGGAGGACAGGCACACCTGAGGCAGGCTGTGATGAGGGCTTTGTCTGGTTAGAGTGTTCCTGCTGTTTCTGACGAGCACCGCGTTCGACATGAAGGTGAGGGACGAGTACAGCGAGTGTCCCCAGAAGCCATGAGGGGCTGAAGAGGAGAGCGGCCCTTCTTCAGAAAACAGCCGGGCTCCGCTGAATCCCACCGCACCTGACAGGCCGGAGTCACCTGATCCTGCGGACAGCGGTCCCACGAGAAAACACAAAAGCGAGTGTTCAGCTGTGAGACACCAAGACACCAGTTGTATGAATATTTTTAAAATAACTTTGATTTACTTCCTTTTGCATAACAACAACGAAAAAAAGCATAAATTCTGGGCAACATTTGACCTTCAGTCTCACCTCTCTGGACACGCAGCCCATCCCACTCAGTGCAAAAGTTCTGTAAAAAAAAACAAAAAAAATCATCAAAACAGATCAAATAAATCTATGATGGTTTTTTTTATAATATTTCAGCATTTTGGGATGATTGGAAATTCCAGTTTATCTTATTTTGAAAAGATTTCAGTAAAAAATATAGGTCTTGTTTTAGCTTTATTGAAGAAAATAATGTTTCTGTTCTGAAATTAAAATATAAGAAGGATGCCACAAACATCCCAAAACTCTGAGATTAAACATAACCATTTTCCCACTCAGTTGTACTAAATACTATATCAATCACTGTGATTAATGTCAAATTCTAAGATTTAAGAGACGGAATCTATAGATTAAAGTCAGACATAAATATGTTTAAATTCTGATATAAAAGTCAGCATTTTTAGATTATAGTGAAGTAGATTATAGTTTTTTTTTAGACGAACACTGGAATCCTGAATAAATAAATCCGAATTTTGAGGATTTTATTAAAAAATAATAAAGTTTGAATTAGTTTGATTTCTTTTAACTTCCTAAATGTACATTTTAAAGTTTGAATAAGGCAAATAAAATGGTTGTTAATGATTTGTTGGTCCTAAAACTGATAATGGTGCGCCTATAGATGTGGCGCGCATGCGTACTAAAATGTCTCGTGCACGCACCCGAAAACTAAGCTTTCAAAGTAAAAAGCTCGCGCTCCGTACGAACCCAATGCTTCCCTGAGTAAAACGCCGGAGGTGTGAGCTCTGATGGAGCCCGGTATGTCCCGTTACAGCCCGGGGGATGTCCAGACTCCGGTACCGACGACAGCAGCGTCCCGTAGCGGCGGCAGCAGGACGACAAAGACGGTGAAAGCAGACCGAAAAACACCCACAAAATCGTAGGATTTCCCACGATTGCGCGGAGTCGAAACATTCGTAACTGTTTGCTACCAGCTAAGACAGCCGCTAGCTGACTGACTGCAACGATTTTTCATGCTGCCGCCGCCGTTACCGGAAAAAAATCCCAACTTTCCTTGAGACTTTTCCATCTTCTGTTGCTGTTCGAGTTACACTAAAAAAGTTGCGTCTTTTCTCCGATTTTGCACTAGAGCAAAACTTATATGGGCTAAAACTGAAGATATTCGAGGAAAGATTCATGAAAAGTAAAGAAAAGAAGAAAAAACGACCACACATAAGTTCTAAACTTTTTCCACTAGTGAAATGAATGAGGGCACATTGTTTCCGGGCATTCCTTTCACAATAAAACTATAAACGCGATGCGTCTCGAGTTTGGGGTTTTAATAAATTCTACATAAATACACAATTAACATAAAATAAAATAACAATTAGTAAAACGATTATTTTTGCTTACAAGACATGACCACGTTTTGGAATATAAATAATCAATTGAGTATTATTTTTGTAACTAAACTAAACATTTCCGGCAAAGATGGCTAAACCTATTAGCTTGACGAATTGGTCAGTTTTTTTTCGGAACAGCGGCGAAATCATTTGTTAAAGTACACTTTTTGTTGGAAGGAAGGCACATTTCTTTGATACATTACTGTTAACGGTTTGTTTTTCAATATGTTTTACGCGTATTTAGTGTACGCAAAGAGGGAAATACAGACGAACCATCTGTTGGTGACCTGGGAGGCAAAAAAGACCCCTTTTATTATTTTAGCTTGAGCTAAAATGCGCGCGTGCCATCCGTCATCATTTTGTCTCCGGTTTGCGGTCGCGGGGTCATGGCAGTGGCGGAGTGGGCCGCGGAGTGCGACGCCGATGTTCTGGTCAGTTTCGGGGAGTCTCTGCAGGTCTATGCGGGGCTGCTGACAGTGGCGACGGTTTGCGGGGGGCTGTGCGGGGCGTTAGCCGCCTCTCTCCTGTACGTGTTCTGCGTGAAGCCGTTGGTCCTGACCAAACAGGTAAGCACTGGTGGTCCAGTCCTCTCTCTCGTCGGACGGGCCTCTCTAGAAAACAGTGCGTCTTTCTTCCATGAGGTAGCAGCAAGTAGGACTTCTTTTTAGAGTAATATCAAAGTGTAAAAACTGTCATTGAGTTTACATGTATAGACACACACGCACGCTGTCTGATGTGGAATTTCAAAATAAGACCCAATTCAAATCATGTATTGAGGAGTACTTACTATAATGTTGACATTTGTGTAAAAAAAACTCCTAGTTTCCACAGTCATTTCACTTCTCACTGTCTAGTGATGTCACAAAATAAAGTTTCAGACTGATTTGATGTGGAATTTAGAAAATAAGACTCAATTGAAAACAGGTTTAAATAGGTTATTGCTATATGTTGACATTTGTGTAGAAAAAAACCTCCTAGTTTCCACAGAGTCATTTCATCACAGACCTCTGTGTCTACCGTTAGGGCTACAATGCCAGGAGGCTGCTGGAGCCTGATGATGATGATGGAGAGACTGATCCCAATCCAAGCGACTGCAACAGGAAGGAAGCTGCAAGTCTGACCATCCACAATGACAAAGTACTGTCAAAACAAGAGTTTCTCTAATGTTGAATGGATTTACAGCTGATATGTGTTCTGATTGGGCTTTCTGGAGAGCAAGAAAAGGTTCAACCTGCCTCCTCAGATACTTTATATCTCTCCACTCTTGTGTATTTCTTTTTTTAATATGTCCATGACTGACAGGAGAAGCAGCAGCCCATGAACAGTGACGTGACGGCTTTTGCATCCAGAGCAAAGGTGGTTTACCCCATCAACCAGAAGTACAGGGTGAGTCCACCACAAATCAGATCAAGCTTTATTTATTAAAAAAAACGCTTCTCATGCCCCCCTAAAACATACACAGTATTAGAATTAGGGCTGCACGGTATGATGAAAATTTCCGACATGGCATATTAATCATTATACCATGGTCCGGGTGAATACTCGATTATGATTGGCTGCTAGGTGTGCGTTAAAACCTGATAACCGCACGGTGAAAAAAGAAGTTCCGGTCACCTAGCTTAAATGTTCTGTATCACTGCGCCAGCTTCTTTAAAACAACCTTTTGCTTCATCATTTGGACAAAAACAAGCGAGAGGTGAACTTTCTCTCTGAACTGATGCTTTATTCAACCCATCGGAAAGATCAGCACATATATATATCGCCGAATCTTGACTGCAGGGGTGGTGCGGTGCAACGCAGACTATTTGTTACGTGATGCGGCGCATGTAACAAGAATTAAGGACGTAACAACCTTGATGCGGCTCCTCAATTAAAGACGTAACAAGAATTAAGGACTAAAAACTGGTTAATATGTATTACTTTTGTAAGTGCGGTTATTACTTTTTAACGCACTTCGCGGAAGGAACCATCCTCCACGTTGCGTCGGACGGTTCAGGCTTCCATGGCGTGCGGTAAAAAGTAATAACACACACTTTGTCGGCCAATAACCCTTACTTAATACCGTGATGACGATATACCTTGCGCCACCCACCAACCATCCACCCATCCATCCATCAGGTATCATTTTAATCAGCATAACCACAAACCACCCAATGGACATTAACTTTATTTTGTCTTTTTCCATGTTGGATTCACACACTAGACATAAAAAAAAGTCTAGAAAAAAGTTCTTACATTTTGCAGCCCTGATATGTGACAGTACTTCTCTTATTTTGGGTTTCCCCTCAGCCTTTAGCAGATGGTGCTTCCAACCCATCACTACATGAGCACTCCAAACGTCCACCAGTGGCTGATGATGAGTCCTCCTCCTCGGACGGAGAATCTTTGAGTCAAGAACAGGATAATGATGACAGCAGTCAGTTTATCTCCTCCTCACTGGTACCGAAGAGCCTGCAGAACCAAAGTTTCATCCGGGTCTCCCACTACCCCCAGACGCTGACACAGACATGGTGGGGGGGGAGTTGCCCCATATTTGCCTCACACTTTCTCACAACCCAAACTGAAAGTAATTTTTGTGTTTTTTGTTCTTGTTACTTGTGCAGTTTTGGGGGAAGAATCAGTCTTTACTGTTTAGCCTTGCACAACATACAGCAGCTCAGCTGTCGGCTTCAGGAAGACAAATACGTGGTGAGTTTTTCTAAATATCCCAGCAAAGGTTGCTTTACATTTGTGGGATTTAGTTTTTTTGTGTGCCTTTTTTTGCAGATTTTTTTGCAGCTTTTGAAAAAAATACTCAGCAGTCGGTTTTCAAAGGACCAAAACGATGCAGACTTCACCAATGATATTCTTCAGATGATAGAAAAGGTAGAGAAAGTTGTCATTTTGTGAATTCAGAGTGAGTTTGACGGCATATCTGCATGACAAATTGGATTATATCTGCCATGGTTTGTAATAAAATGCTAACCCTTGGAGTTGATCATTCTAGGACCTCAATGACTTGAGGAAACGCTTCCCAGGGAGCCAAACTTTGAGTTGTGACGCTCACTGTTCACTGGAGGGGATTGAAAGAGCTCAGAAGGATCTCCTTGAACATTGCCTGGAACTGGTGAGAACATTTAGAAATCCGGTTCCTCTGGTCTCTCAGGGATGTCTAATGTGCATTTCTTGTCATAGTCCAAAGAGTTCAGCAGACAGGTGGAGAATCTGTGTCAGCTTCTTCTGAAGAACATCACAGAAGACGCACAGAACATTGTTGTTTCGGTCATTCATACCCTGCTTTTAGTCGAAAACAGCCACATGAAGACACAAGAATTGGATCTGAAGGTACAGCGTCACTCTCTAACGGGCTCTTTGGATTGAAATATGGCAATGATTTCAAAGGCAATCTCAAAAGAACACATTCTTTTCTGTTTCTTAGAGGATACAGGAGACGGTGCTCTGGTGGGAGGAGTTGGGGAGTTTTGCTCAGTCACAAGCAGCTTTGCTCCGTTGGGAAGCGGTTCTGAGACACGGCCTGATAGCAGGACTGCTGGAACAGCTAACTAGCGACGGCGTCTTGGAATTTAGCCTCATGGAAACCATACTTTCAGAGATCAACGCGGCTCTGAACGAATGCCTTCAGCGTTGCACTGAGGGTAAGATGTGTGGAAAAAAACTCCAATCCAACAACAACTTCAAGCAGCATTTTAGAAAATGAACCTTTCTTATAATAGAAACACTTGATAGTTGAACATCTCTAAACTAAAATTGGTCACAGAGTTCCACTCTGATCATCTTTTGATCTAGTTTCAAAACGTTCCCTGTGGTCTTTTAATTAAGATTATGGGATTTTTAACCAGAATCAAAAAACCTGTGTTGTTTTCCAGGACTTATTTTCAGCAGAGCAGCAGGAGTTCATTTGAAATCCACATCTGAGCTTGGAGCAACCCCGCCCCCACTTCCCATCAATCATTTGTTTATTCACTCTACTTCTAGCGTACAGCCCCTCACAACCCCAAGTTAACATTACGTTCATGGATCTGTTTGTCTGCTAGAGCAGTGTTTTTCAACCAGTGAGCTGCGGTACACTGGTCTGGTGTACCGTGGGAAATTGCTCTGATCTAAAAACATTTACCGTCTCCAGGAAATCAGCTCTGTGTTCATCCAAACAGGCCCTGATAAAACACTGAGTAGTAAGGAATATGAAAGATCATAAAATACTTTTTTCTTTGTGTTTATTTGATTCTATCAAAGACACTTTGATAAGAATGACGGTACCGCGATTTAGCCGCAGCTACAGCTCTGCTTTCGGAAAAGTCCCGCCCCTTTAACTGTCTCTGCCAATCATTCTTGGAGGCTTAATCACACGTCATCAGTCCGACCAATCAGAAGTGGTTAAAGTCTTCACTTCCTTTTTCTGATTCTGCTCATAAAGTCTCTCAATTCCAACAAAAATACCAGCTAAAGCTCGTCTTTAGTGGTGTAGTTTTACACAGAGTCCGGAATCAGACAGTGGAACAAGTGAACAAAACAATGAAGCTCAGAGCAGCGAGTCTGTCTGCCATCAGCGACAGTTTTCACACTACATCTCCCATGATGCAATTGGTTAAAAGTGACAGCATCTCTGCACTACAATGAGTCTTCCCTGTTAAACGTCTTGAAACCACAACAAACACACATCAGCCAGTTTTAAAATCTTCTGGATGAACTCAGAGGTCAACAGTTTAGTTCTCCTTCTAGGTTTGTGTTTATTAACAGCCAAACATCCCAGAGTTTGGTCCAAGTCATCGTTCTAACTGAAACACTTTTCTAAGAACGTCTGGATTATTTTATATGTTAAACTTAAGAAGAAGTAAGAACAACATTGAAGAAACAGGATCAAGGTGAAGTGGACAACAGACATAATTAAACTAAATTGAAACAATTTAATCATCTAAAAAGAAATAAAACGGTTTTGTTAAAGTCTTCAAAACACTCTTTAGAGTTTCTCCTTTTTTAATTTTTGGATGCTGGTGTGCCGCAAGATTTTTGTCAAGGATAAAGTGTGCCTTGGCTCAAAAAAGGTTAAAAAACTCTGTGCTAGAGGATGCATCAGGATGGAGCGGAGCAGGAGGCTTGTGACCCGCCCAGCGTACCCTCTACTCGCAAATACCATCTTCTTCCTCCTGGTCCTGATTTAAAATAACATGAGTACAGAAATATACAGAAATGCAATTCAAAGCTTAATTTTCCTACTAGATGTTCTCCGTCATCAGAAAAAAAATCAACCTTTTTCATCAGAGTGGGTCTTTATAAGCTCCATCGTTTTTCTCTTCAGAGTGCAAAAAAAAGACAGAAGATTTGGTGAACGAAAAATGCAGCAAGAAAGAATCTAAGATGAAGAAGCTCCAGAGGAGACACATGAAGGAGAAAAGCCGAGTTCTGGAAGCAGAACAGGCTCCCAGTGATCTGCAGGATCTCACCATGGTCAGAAGATTTCACGTACTTTTGTGTTATTCACACAATCTTGGCTGTTAGTGAATCCTTTTTCAGTTTTCTTTCTTTTCGAAACGTTTTAGTTAATGATTTGAGTTTAGCCGAACAACTGGTACGATTCCTCTGGTTTTCACATTAGAGCTTTTGTTTCCCTCAGCTGTATCTGGACATGCTGAGCAAACACAGACAGCAGGTTTGTGACGAGGAGCTCCAGCAGGACCACAGGGTCACTGAGGCTCTTTTTGACCTTTGGAAGGTGAATGAAATCCTGAAAACTGTCATTTCAGTCGTTGTTTACACTCACTTTTTGTGTTCACCACGTCTGTTCTTGAATGATCAGAAACTTCGTACCTGCTGGTCAAAGAGGCTCGCAGAAGCAGCCAAGGACGTCTTTCTCTCCTCACTTCCCGCCCAGACGAGTCTCAGTGCAGAACGCTGCGAGAAGATGTGGCTGGATGTGGGGCAGGAGCTCGCCGCTCAGCTCCAGCAGGCAGAAGGCGCCACCAGACGGCAGCTACGTGACATTCAGGCCGAGCTGAAGCAAGACGGGAGGGTAAACACCATGGGATGGGCCTGATTTAGTTTCTGTAACCAACCTCTGCTTTCTGTAGGTGTGGGATGATGGCGTTGCTGTGGTGCGCGGCTGCCTGAAGCATCTGGGTGAACAACAGATGAAAATCCTCCACAGCATGGTGGTCAGACAAAGCTACACACTCAGCAGGTGAAACTGCACAGACCTGACAGTATTTTTACCCATTCTTGATGAAGACATACTCTACTGAGACGGTGCTTTCATTGAAGCTTCAATGAAATATCAAAACAGACTACCTCTTTGTTTTAACTGCATCTGTTGAGAACAGCAGTTGGAAGGAGACAAAGTCCTGATCTTTCATGTCGTGGTTTTTCAAAGAAGCTTGAAGACAGGCAAAAGTTTGTTGAATGGATAAACAACAGTTTGGGATTATTGGGGCTTTAATTTGACTTACATTGTGTCACATGGGTTAACCCCACCTCCTCCACCCTTCACTAGCTCAATAAACGCCACCAACCCTGTGACCCCAAACGAAAATAAAGCGAGTTTGGAACATGGATGATTTTAAAATTTCTGACATTCTTGTAGATTTAAAAATCATTTTGAGTTTTGTTCTTTCCCAGGAAATTGATAGTTTTTAATATGATATCATTGTTCGCTGATTTTTTTACTTACATATTTCCAAACCAATGTTTATTTTGCAGAGAAAATGATCTTAAATAATATTTTTGGGGATTTTTTTCCCTATGTTTCTGACACAGTCTTTAAGGATTTTTATCCATCTCCAAGATAACACTACAATGGAGTATTAGGGCCACCAAGAAAGAGAGAAAAAAAAAGGAACAAAGCTGTAAAAGTATGAGAATCAAGTTGTAAAATTATGCGAAAAGTCAAACTTTTACAGGAATAAAGTCATACAATTATTAGAAAAGGTCACTTTTATGAGAAAAAATAAATAAATGTACTACTTAAATGTTTTAAATTTAAAAAAGAAATCCATCCATCCATCCATCCATCCATCCATCCAACCATCCAACCATCCATCCATCCATCCATTTTCTTAATCCTCTATATCCCTTCTATATCCCAGGCAAAGGCGGGGTGCTCACTGGACAGATCGCCAGTCTGCCGCAGGGGAAAAGTTACATTTTCTCAAAAACAAAGTTATAACTTTCTGAAAATAAAGTTGTATATTTACAAAAAAATCTAAGCAGATTCGGTGAGATACTTGAGCGGAGTGATGTCTCTCCAATTCCTCTGAATTGTCTGTAGTATTATTTAAACAGTTGATGTTCACAAGTCTTTGTGGAAAAATCTTTGAATCTAAATGTGACGTTTTATTTTAAACTAAACATTCCTTGTAAAATTATGACATTTTGAGTCATACATTTATGACTTTATTCTTGTAAAATGTTGTTTTTTTCACAACTGTACAACTTTTTTCTCATAAGATTTTGTTCTCATATATGTATCATGGTGGCCTTAATACTCCGTGTAAGTCTAATTCTTAGTTTTTATAACTGAATCAATGAGAAATCTTTGTTTCAGTGTGATGGGGAGCCTGATAGAAAGGAAACATGAGCACCTCCTGGTGGTGGTACAGAGGTACTTCCTTGTCAGGCACGTGTGTCTGCACATGCTGAAGGAGATGAGGCTGTCCAAGCTGAAGGCTCTCTCTCAGACTGACTTCAGAGCTCTGCTGGTGGAGGAGTCCGGTCAAGGCTGGCCCTGGGTTCATTTACCTCACAAGGTGGGACGGTGGGAATGTGGGAAACACATTTGTACAAAAAAATGCACTCAGAAGTTGGAGGCTGCTCCACTGTAATTGTGGAAAGTCTCTAAACCTCTTCAAGCAATGAAAAGGAATTGTCCTCGTTGTCTTCCAGCAGAGCAGTGCTGCTAGCCTGGCAGACAGGCATCTGGGCCCGGAGAGCCAGCTGCTGGAGCACAGCCGCCAACAGGAGTTCCTGTCGGAGCTGGAAACTGCAGGAGAGCTCCTTCAGAGCCACGCACAGCTGGTGCTTGGCAACGCCCTCAGTCACGCCATCCATCAGAGCATGGAGGCCGCAGCCAGACGGTTACCGACTGCTCCCAAACTGGATGACAGCTTGAAAGTACTCCAATTACAGCCTTTTTAAGCTATTACACTCTGATTAAAGCAGAGCCAGTCGCTTCTTTTTGTGCAGTTTGGTGCAGCATTTAAAAAAATTTTTTTAACTTGTTCTAATTCACTGAATTACTGATGAAAATTCCTTTAAAATCTCAAAAATTTACCTTTTAATTCTGCAATCTTGTCGAAATTTAAATTTGAATAAAAATCTGGATAATTCCACTTTAAACTAATAAGATTTGCACCAAAAAGAAACATTTTTTTCTCTTTTTCTAAACGACTTGATACGCACATAAACCAGTTTTCTTTTGTATTTTTGTTTTTCTTGACCTCAGCACCACCTGACAGAAGCTTCAGCACAGAGCGTCTATTTGACCAAAGACTCTCTTACTGCACTTGTTCAGAGCTACTACTCCCGTCTGAAAGACGTCAGCAGAAAAATGCAGCCGTTTAACACAAACCAGGGTGAGTGGATTTTTCTTATTTACAGAAACATGAAAAGTATGTTTTTATCACAGCGATGATGTCAGAACGGTTCTGCAAACATTTCTGTTTTCCAGAGACGAGCGGACGGCAGGAGGGCAGCCGTCAGCTGAGGAGAGTCCTGTTGAGGGAGCTGGAGATCTGGGGCAAAAAACCGGCTTCTGCTGAGTTTCAACAGAGGTGCAAGCAGTCCGCCTCTCGCTGTGGTGTCAAACCAAGCTCGGCCAACAAGCAAGCATAACATCTTGTGCCTTTTGAACACACTAGGGTGGAGCTAAATAAGAGAAAAGTGCTGGAGCAGAGTGATTTGGACCATGAGTTCCTATTTGAGGTGATCAGACAGAAGAAGGTTGCTCAGGAAGAAAGAATGGAGGCCATGAAAACACAGTTGACGGTTGGTTGATCTGCATGTGTAGCTCAACTCAAAAACCAGTGAAAACATCTACAGTCCACCTCAGACTCGTGTTCCTGTGTCCGTCAGGAGGCAGAAGAAAGCTTCATAGCTGAGCTGGCAGCTGTGGCCCGCGTTTCCGTCCACGCTCCCGAACCAGAGCTCCGTGCGGAAGAGGACAGCATCGCTGGTAGGAGATGAGAGTGCAGGCTGTGTGGACGTCCTACGGGTGTCCTACGGGTGTCCTACGTGCTCTTATGAATCACGTGCACACACCACATGCGTGCAGCATAAGTGCAACATAAGTGTGTGCATCTTCCATTAGCCTAACAAATATTTGAAGACACTTACCACAACAATGGTACGTTCCGTTTCCATGATGTCCCCTGACCCTACAACGCTTTCGCTATAAACAGTTACTTTTGCCGGGTAGTTTTTACCCGACATGATATACCCAACAAAAAGTATTGTCATAAAGAATAGATCAAAACATGACAACACATGATACATCAGAGTGGTTTCCTTTTATTTGTAACTGTGCTATGTGTGACAAAAGAAAAACATGGCAAGTTCCTAAAAACATTCTCAAGAATTACTGAAAAATTAGGAATTTGAGAACAAAAAATTCCTCAAAAATATTAAAATGATACTAGAAACTTGGTCTTTGGTCCACCCATTCCTGGAACATGTGAGACTTCCCTGGTGAAGGCACAGACTCCACGACATGCAACATATTCAAATTCATGTAGATAGTGTTGCTCGGGTCAGAATCCCCCAGAGATGGTGCTCTAGGGTGAAGGTGGCCGCATGAGCCACCTGTACGGGTCAACCTCCCCGTATGGGTCAACCTCCCCGTATGGGTCAACCTCTCCGTACGGGTCAACCTTCCTGTACGGGTCAACCTCTCCGTATGGGTCAACCTCTCCGTACGGGTCAACCTCCCTGTACGGGTCAACCTCTCCGTACGGGTCAACCTCCCCGTACGGGTCAACCTCCCCGTACGGGCACCACCACCAGGAGGTGCTCATTTTTCTTTCCTATCAGGTTCCCCATCACACTGAAACAAAGATTTCTCATTGATTCAGTTATAAAAACGATGGAGAATTTAGAGAAAATGGAAGCTCTTGAAGAAAACAGTACGTTAAACGTTTGCTTTCAACGACTTTACCAGTATGATTCATATGTAATTAGGAATTAGCAAACAACAAAGTCTCAAATGTGGCGAGACGTCCCAGAATAAATACGCAGCTTTTGCCCAGAGACATCTTGATTGAGATGAGAAAATGAAGTTTGTTGACAAAAGTCTATTGGAGAAGCGGATTAACTGCTAGTTAATGATGACATATTTGCTAGTTCTGTGGCCTCTGGGGACATAGTTCTTATCGGAAACCATTAAATGACAGAGGATAGAAAAAATTAACATCTCTTCAGGAACTTTAAAAACGAGTGAAATAATGCCGTTCACTGGAAACACCGGGTTTTCCAAAGGGTGCTGTGGCTCCCTGTGTTTTACTTTCTGTGGGAAACTGACCCGAATGGCTCTTTGGGCGGTAACGGCTGCTGACCTCTGCTCCATAAGCAAACCTTTACAATATTTTTGGATCAGACTGAACTGAGGGTTTAGTAACTCCCAGTTTTCCTACTTTCTTCCTTCCCTAACCAGAAAAATAAGACCAGACGTTTCTAAAATGCTACAAATCCATGTCAAAGTACTGTTGTGAAAGGCTTGTGAAGACGCTTTGTGTTTTGGACAAACGCAAGTCCTCCGCTGGTGGAAGGAAAGTCGAGTTTCAGATCTATTTTCATTCTATGACTTGCATTCATATTTTGATATGAAGTCTTGAAGGTTGTGTCTCCGTCTGGGTGAGTAAAGCATCTGCCCCTTTTGTGTGTTTGTTCCCCAGGTGACCCGTGTCCGCCTCCTGTGCTGGACCTGCTGGCCCTCAACCCTGCTCTAGATCCAGCCTTGAATCCTTCACTCACTCCGACTTTTGTTGCTCCAGCGGCAAAGTCCAGACCCAAGAAGAAGAGAGAACGAGAGGCTCCTGTCAGCTGAAAAACTCACCTGCATCGTAAAGATTTAGCGGGCTGCGTGGTGGCGCAGTCCAAATCAGGCTTCGTAGGTTGATTGATGACTCTAAGGTGTCCCTGGGTGTGATTGTGTGACCCTGTGATAGGCTGGGACCCGTCCAGGCTGTACTCCGCCTTTGCCCGACAGCAGCCAGGTTAGGCAGCTCCTTGACTCTGAAAGGGATTTGAAAACATTTTTTTATTTAACCTTTATTTACAAGGAAATTGTCCCATTGAGATTAAGAATCTTTTTTCCAAGGGAGTCCTGGCTGGGGGGAAACAACAAATTACATTTACAATAAAATGTCAACATAAAAAACCTAAATAAAGTAAATCAAAAATAGAGTTTATGTAAAATAGGTACAGATAAAAGTGACTTTCTCCTCCAATCTCGGCCTGGATTTAAAAATATTCAGAGTTCTTTTAATTTGTGGCATGCAGTGGGTTAAAAAGATGACTGACCATTTATAGTTTGTAAAATATACTATTCTGCTGTGTAAGATTTTTGCTTTCATTCTTTTTGAACATGGGTTTTAATGCATAAATGGACTTTGGTGTTTACATTTTTTTAAATCTTTGTGTCTTTTTGAGATGTTTGTGTGCGGTGCGTGGATTGTTGTTGTCTGTTTCCACCGGCTGTTAAAGTGGTAACACAGCAAACCTGGCAGTAATGCATTCCTGCCAATATTTACACCCGGCCCATGTCTCATTGGCTGCATTGATTCCTGAGTGCACGGGACGACGGATGCTGGCCTCTCAGTCAATTGTGAGATGAATTACAGACGTCCTTCCTGATTTTAGCAGAGTGCTGCTACTCAGCGATGGAAGCCTCACCCTCCTCTGCCTCTAATGGGGTTTTAAGTACAGTCCTTTATGGCCAATAATGCACAGAGATGGCCAAAGTCTGGTTGAGTTGTAGCCTTGGCAGATTTCTGTGTGCTGCAATTTAGTGGTGAGTTTCCTGTCATCTTGGGGCCTGGGGATTGTCAATTAACAGACGTCCATTGTGCATTCTCGCTGTAATTGTACGATCTGCCTGCACGCATCACCCAGTTTGCCATGACTTCCAGCCGTTCGGCGCTGCATCCGGGCGGCTGGTCGTGTGACTCTCAGGGTTTGAAATCTGAATGTCTGGCTGATTTCTCAGGTGTCGTCACTGTTGATCTGTGATGAGGGGAAACCATTCGGATGTATTTTGAGTTCCCTTTGGGGACTGCAAGGACTTGTGGGAAGATGACCTGATTTCTAATTTTCTCCTTGCTTGCCAGCGCTGTGGGCTAGTGGCTGCTACAGAGAGCTCAATGAAAGGAGTGAGGACATGAAGCAAACGAGACCTTTTTAGGAAATGGAATTCTGTCATTGCTTTTCTCCCTAAATGTGGATTTTGTCGATGGACAACAGTGTAACTGTGTTGACCTGTCAGTAAATCCAGGTAAGACGGCTCCCTCCGGCTGACTTTGACTTTTGGCACAGCATTAGACATGTTTATGACCCATATTGTGTTTGATGCAGCATCTTGTTGTAATAAAACCTGCAGACAAAAACTTGTAACAGCTTGCAGCCTCTGTTCATTTTTATTTACATCCCACACTAAAAAAAATATAATAAAAGATCCCCCAACTTGTTTAAGGTGAAAGTAGCAGGAGCATACCGTCAGAGGTAAAGACCACACGGTGTGACGGCGTCATCAGCTCAGATGGACGGTTATTTTAGGACCTGGAAATAAGGTCGCTTGGAACTGCTGCTTTGATTCCATCTGAAAAAATGTTAAACCATTTTGCTCTAACCGAACTTTAAATCTGTAAGAAAGCAGCAAAGAAATAAAACAGGAAAATAATTAAAGCAGGTACATAAATGTATCATATTGTTCTATCATTATAAATTGACGATATATATTATGTTTAAAACAAATTATTATTAACAAACTTCTGTATCAAATCACAACCACTTTTTTGTGTTATATAAAATAATTTTCAGATTTCATCCTCATCTAATCTTTCTCTTTGGTTTTATTTTGAAATCTTTTGTCTTCTTTTTCGACACAGTTGTCTCTCTAACTGCTTGTCTCTCTCTTCCAGAGGCGCCGCTATGGCCGCCATGCAGCAGGAATACCCCACAGTCCTCCTGGGGATCCTGGAGGAACTGGCCAACATGCGGCAGTGGCTGACCTTCCAGGACCTGTGCCGCATGGTCAGCACCCGCTTCGACCTGGAGCACCTCGTGGAGCTCAGGAGTCTGCTGTTTGCCGCTGCCAGCAGGGACCCCTGTTTTCCAGCCACCCTCTTCAGAGACCGGGTTGCCGCCAGGGGTCAGGGGCTTTCACCCATAGGGGTCGCTGCGGACATAGTGACTATCTTTAATCTCCTTCAGATGACGGGTGGAGTCTCTGATTCCAGCCACACCATGAGATCTGAGCCGGTCCTCCCCGTCGACCTGTCTCCGGGCCCCAGCCTGCCCGGAATCCACCCTCTGGAGGTTTCTGGTGGGGAACGTGTTTGGGCTCACTCTGACCCTGGAGGGAGGTCTGTGGAGCAGCACCTGCTGTTTCCAAGGCCGAATTATTCTGCCCGCAAACGAGCAAGTCTGCCCCCAGATCCCATCTCCTTTGTGCCCTCCCCTCCCATCAGGACGAGGGCGGTGTCTTTTGATCTGCCTCATACCACGCATTCATACCCCACGAGTCCGATTCCCCAGGAGTCTATGAGAAGCATCTACCTTCCTTTGGAGACGGACAGTGATTCCAGTGGCGATTCGGCTTCCATGGATGTTTTTGAGGTTGAGCCAGAATCCTCGGTTGACCAGAAGAGGAACATCTTCAGAAAGGACTTCCATCGCCAGCCGCCTCTCATACCGCAGGTGACCATCAGCAGCGAATCTCCAAGCCCCAAAGCGGGACCCATGGGCTTCGACAATGTCAACTTCAACATGATCCAAAATCCCTACGCGTCGCCGACGGCAACGCACAAATTGCCGGACTCTAAACAACAAAACCTGGAGGATCTGCAGGACTCAACCTATTTTGGGCCGGGGTCGGTCCCAGAGCCCTCGCCCATACACCTTCCTCTACCGACCAGGACCAGGCCCGCCTGGAGCGGCAAGAGTCACAGTCTGGAGGACCAGATAAGTGCCGGTAGTGTCGATATGGGGATGGGAGCAAAACCAGGACAGCTTCCGAGGCGCTCCACACCTGCAATCAGCACTTTGGTGGGGTCCTTGGGTGGAGGCAGTGCAGATAGTGGGTTACCAAGTGGAGGCGATGGCGTGAAGGCTCAGGGAACACAAACAGACCCCCCGGATCCCAGGAGGCTCCGAAGCTTAGTTCATGCTGACCGCCTCTCATTCATGACCTCCTTGGATGACCCTGAGTTCGGTGAGGATGACGTCAGTGCCATCTTCCGCTTCTTAGATGACATCAGCATGTGCGGCTCGACGGGAGTGCTGCACTCCGGCGATGGCGGCATCAGCCAGGACACCCCCGAGGGCAGACGCGGGCGCCTTGGTCAGCTCAAAAGACTGTTCCATTCTTTGGAGAGCAGTGACGATGGACTCCAAGCAAGCGTCTGCAAGCTGCTGCTGCGCATGAGTCAGATAGAAAGACAGCTGGAGTCACTGAACGACGTCAAAGCCGAGATCTCTCAGGTTCTCTCCGCTCTGCAGCGGCTGGACGAGAAGATCCAGCAGCCAGTCGTCGGGGGGGTTCAAGGCACTGGTGGGAGATGGTACGAGGCCCTCAGCGGGGTCTCCTCTTTCATGAGCCAACCCATAACTCCCTCCGAGTTGTCGGATCCTCAGCCTTTGTCGGCGTCCGGACATCTGCTACCGAGGACCAGCACCAGCAGCCTGGACTGGAACCGCTGGAACACCCCCGGGGATCAAACCGAGAGCAGCAAAAGCCTGGGAGATTCCAAAGGGGTTAAAGATGGGAAGAAGGACGCAACGTCCCGCCGCGCCTCCAAAACTCAGGCGGAGGAGAAAACCGTCTCTGACAACAAACAGCCGATTGTTTCCAACTCTGCAAAAGACTGGAAAGTGTCTTTCTCCAGGAGAAAAGGCAGCAAATCATCAGAAAGAAAACTGGGGCAGGTAAAGTATTTCCCCTTGGCGCGTACTGCACAGATCTGCATCTTCATTCCAGGATTTAAAAAGCATTTGCATTGACATCTGCACGCCAATTTCAACATGAATGATAATCTGAAGGATGCATTGACAAACTGGCTTTTAGGTTTTCTTAGGCTGAAGCATCTGCAATAATCCTTTCATGCATAAAGTGTCCCCGATATGATATTCCAGATACAACTTTGTCACCGTCAGCAGTTTCTAAATTATGCATTTCCTTTTAGGCTGATCAGTCGGAGAGCACCACCAACCTACTCTCCCAAAAGCCCACCAGCATGGTGGAACAAGTGTTAAACTCCTCCCTATTCCATCAAAAGGACGCCAGTCTCACACGGGGGCTCGCCACGGCAAAGGTCATCGACCCCAAGCTGGCTGAGGGGAGAGGAAGACCCATATGGACCGTCGACGACAGAGAAGCCCGGATCTCCCCTCTGGATCTACAGGTACACCGAAAACCTGGATCTTAAAGGCAAAAGTAAAAAAGTTTAATTTTTTTTTCTTGCATGAAAAAAATATAGCGATAAGGTTTTTCAATAGCAGTTTACTTTAAGAAAACATGACTAGAATTCTTGGCAAGAGCATTTTTCTTACTTTTATGATATTTTTTTCATTTGTTTTTCCAATTTTTTAAGCATTTTTGACTTATTTGTTTGGGGTCTGTTCTTACTGAGCAGTTAAAAGCTCATTCATTTTGCCTCAGGAAATGTTTTTCCGTTTAAAAGTTGAACTGATTGCTTGAAGGATTAAAGCATCTGGGTTAAAATTGTTATTTTTTTAATGCTATGAAACATATTCCATAGCTTTATAGATACTTTTTTTTTTTATGAAAAAATCTAAAGAAAAGTGTCGATTTAGTAAAAGCCTTAAGGTTCTATTATTTAAAATGTCCTATTCTGTTTGTATTTGTCATCAAAAATGCACAAATGATTAAAACAGAGGAAGGATTTTGTCCTGCAGGCTCAGGACTCTCTCAACCCCAACATGGACTTCTGGGTGGACGACATTTACACTCCCGGCTACGACGCCCTCCTCAGACGGAAGGAGGCTAACCTCCGCCGCATCAAGATCTGCAAGCTGGTTGCCCTCGTCGCCATTGTGGTGGCCATTACCCTCATCATCGTCATCCCCATTTGCACAGTAGTCTCTTAAAGCCCCTCACAGAAACTCACGTTGTTGCCTATCCTCTTTCCTTTCTTTGCGCTCCGTCCGCTGTTATCTGAAACTTGCACGTCATCCTAACAGAGTTGGGAAATGGTGATCAAGTGAACTCTTAGTACCTCCTCGTGGTTTTTTTTTGGCACGATGCAACATCTTTGATTTCCAGAGAGAATGCAAGTTGTGCATAAAGTTTGATTAAACTGTAAATCCTGCCAAGAGTTTTTCTTCAAATTGCTGTGATTGTTTCAGCTGGCTGCATAATAAAGTCTTAAACTAGTAATACTGAGCCAATGCAAACATGCCAATTCCGTCTGACTTCTGTCTTTTGTCCATAAACTGCAAAAAACCTAATCTTAAGAAAGTAAAAATCCTCTTATTAAAGAAAGCTTAGTCTTGCAGCCCAACTTGAATTTTTCGTAGCCCATTGGCAGATATCTTTGCTTATTTAAAGAACAATCTTTTCCTGGGGGGCCGGTTTTTGCAGGGTACCTTTTCAATGACAGCACTGAAAACTGCCTGAGTGGTTCCTCCTCTTCTTCAGAACAACACAGGGCTCAAAATTCCTTACTAGGTGAGATTTTAGACACTTTCCCAAATGTACTGTATATTAGCATTGACTGGTGCATCTTTTTCATTTCAAGCATTCTTGTACTTCCTTAAAGCAACAAGAAATGCTGTTAAAATAAGTGGAAATCAATAAAAATAGTATTTTCATAAAGTCCCTTCCTCCTCTTTTTTTTTTTCCTAACAGGAAAGTGTGATGTATTTGCTGTGCTTGAAATTGTGTATTCTTTGTGGTGTAAAGTGTTTACTAAAGTTTCAGGTTGCAGCTAGAAAGATTGTTGTTGATGACGATGCTTTAGAAGCAATAAAGGAAAGTGGGAGCTTTTTTCCAGTAAACGCTCTCTAAGTGGGAGATTCCCCTTGTAATCCAATTGATGGGAACTTTAAAGTGCACCTATTTGTATGTTGTCTTTAGAAACGACTTGGTTTCTGGCACACTTACAGAGGCGCTCAGAACCAACGGTGGGTGCATCTTCACTTGTAGGACGGAGGGATTCTCTTCAAACGTCTGGTTAAGTCACACAGTTCTGGTCTAGAGCACAACTATCACAAAATGTCTTTTGTAAGAGAATTAAACCTTTTTTTTGTTTTGTTTTTAGATATCTCCCCTAAAAACTCAGTTAAGCTCAGTTTTTCACGCTAAACTTTAAAGTGAGGCTTAGATTATTATCAGAATTATGATCCAGCTAAGCATCAAAAACAATATTTTAAAGACTAATCTTCTTATATTTAAGAAATTCATTGACACAAATGAGTTTTTTTCATTGGAAAGGGATAAACTGGTGCACTAAGGCACTTTCAGATGCTTTTTGCATGTTAACGTCTGCTTTAATTTCCTGCAAAGACATAACAAAAACGTTGAGTATAGTCACCATGCATCATTTTTGGTCCATTATAGACAAAACATGCACAAAGCGTTCAAACAAGCCCCTAATGCACGCATTTGATTTGCAGAAAAGTTTCCTTTGCCTTGCGAACTCCCATTCACCCATGATGTGAAGAGGGTGTGTTCTCCTGAGTACTTGCATTGCATATCTGCCAAATGTTACCCCTGAGGGTGTTTTTGAAACCATTAACCCTCCGGTGGTGCCAGAGAGGAGACCTCACTCTTGACTCAGCATAATCCACAAGTGCTTTCTCGCAAACTACGGTGCAACGAAACATCAAACCCTTTGAAAATCCAATTCTGAGCGGTTTCACATCATCACGCCCTCTCACACAAGCAATGGAAAATGTTAAGACTTATTGGTCAAGTAATAGTTTTTTTCTGTTTTTTAATGATGCTGGGTATCCAACAATTATTTTAAATGCAGAATATACATCAAAAAATTGTTTAAATAAATAGGAAATTAGAACAGTGCACATTTATTAATGTTTTATCATAGCTGGAACATAAATATGCCAGAATTAGCTCAAAAACTAAATTATATGTGTTGTCCAGAGGCAGGTAAAAGCTAAAGAAACACACAGAAACAAAGAGAAAGGCATAAAGCTCATTAGACAAGATACAACACAGACTAGGCACAGAAAATGTGAATGTTTACATTAAGACAAACATATAAATAATGCACCTGAAGGATCATTTTTAACATGTCTGCTTTGTTTTAAACAACTGTTTTATGTATTATATTTTATTTAATGTCATCTCTTTCCTTTCACGATTTTTTCATAGCAGTGATCAATAATTAATGAATGCTTACATTTGAGGAATGTTCTAAAAGAAAAGAAAATCTCTGTCTCCATAAAGCATTTCCTTGAAAATGTAATCATTTCAAACTTTCGTTGATTAATTGTGTGCTTTTATTTACAGTTAGCACATCTGCTCCACTTAGCTCATAAAATGGCAGAGAGCAAGTGGCGGAAAAGAGAGTAAAAGGATCCATGACTGCAGGAAATGTACCTGTGGAGATGAATTATTGATAAAGACAGAGAGGATGTATTGACTGAGAAATCTTATTATCTCAAATAAACTCTGGTGGACTTGTAGTGCTCAAAAGACACGTTTGCAGTTCATCAGACTGCGATGCTTAACCAGAATTTTCTGGTTAAGCATTAGGCATTAAAAAACCCATAAAAGGTTTAGTTTGTGCACAAATTATATCATATTTTTTCTGGATAAAATGTGAGGTTGTCCATGTGAGTCTGTTAAATGTAGCACAGTGTCACACAGCTACTGAGCCTAAATATGCCATGGGTGATTAATGGTGCTGCTTCTCTTGTGAAAGTCCCAGTGTCAGGATAAAGACAGTCTGTTTCTTTACATGCATTAGTTTTCAGCTCAGCATTACTAGCAGGTAAAAACAGCCAATATGGTGATCCAGGTTCCTGAACCTATTTATTTTTTTAGCAGGAAAAAGAAAGAAAAAAAAGGGAATAATGATAGATAAGAGTAAGACAATATCTGCCTTGTGCTTTTATTAATTTTCAACTAGTCTGATTTAAGGCATTTTTATCATTTTATACTCTCTTAATAATTAATTTCTCATTTTTTGCTTATATATTATACTGCTTATATATATTACTTTTTTTAATGAATGTACTTGATAATTCCTTTCCAAGGTTGCTTATGTAGGTCCTGTCCAGGCGAAAACCCCGCAGTTATAGCAGTGTACGATAGGGGGCGACAAAGTGCGAAGACTCTGCCTTTAACCAACGAAGAAGAAAACCGGCGCTGATTTTGAACTGCAAAGGAATGCTGGAAGTTAGCAGGTGTGGCCCTGCCACTGCTTAGTTCAGACTTCTGTCTACAACTAAGTTTAATTTGGTTAAAATACCTGTTCACGGCGATTTTGCAGCACGGGGAAGGCGCAGGTAAATCCTGTTGTTTTTATTCAAACGTACGCGTTTCCTGCTGTCAATTAGTGGGGTTTTTGCTAATGTTTACGTTACCGGTTTGTTATGTGGATATGTTATTCTGGTGAATTAGCTTAACGATTTCGAAATTTTGGCTTGTAAAAAAAGTGTGGAATTTGTGTCTGAATAGTTGTCCTTTCTGTTGACTGTATATTTTAATTTTTTTAAAAGACAGATTATTGCCACACTAACTAACTCCACGTTTTTTTTTTTTTTACATTTAGACTGAAAACCCCGATGGAGTCTTCTGTGATGAACCTGAACAACCAGTTCCAGAGTCTCAGAGCTCAAGTGGAAGCTCTGAATGAGAGCGTGGAACCTCGTAAGTTATTTCCTCACATTGTTCTGGGATTTGGTCAACATACCATCCACTGAGTTCAAGGAGACGTTACAGTTTAGTTAAAGAAAAAACAAAGTTCATAGCATTTCCACGTGTTCTTTGGTTGTATTCATTCCAAGATGTGATCAGATTCTGAGACTAAAAAATAAAAATCAGACTTTTTCAAAGAATAACTTGTCTGGAAAAACTCAATCTGTGATCAGTCATTTCATACTTTATCCTGATGACTTGGTGCTGTAATTAAGTCCTTGTACTGTCGATCTTCAACAGTTTTTTCACCCTTGAAAGGGAAATTAAACTTTTCCATTCTTTACGCGTCTTCATACATCATGAAATGAATAAGAATAAATGACATCATCGTCCTGACACAGCCTCATACACAGTTTATAAAGCCACAAATAAATAGTTAAAACAGCAGGTGAGGTCACTCCTCCCTCTTTAGGCTGCCGCATTCCACAGCCGAACTGTCCCTGGGACAAATGGCGTCCAAAAGCGCTCTGACCTACATCTCAAGCAGCGGAAAAAGTTCTTGATTTAGGTCAGAAAGAGCTCATGAATGACGCTGTGTAGCAGAGAAACTTGACCTTAAGCTCAGGCTCTTTCTGAAAGGTCAGAAGTATATGGTGACCATGGCAACAGCGTTATTACCCATTTATCAAAGGACAGGACATTTTAAAATGATAACATTACAAATCACAAGCAATATCACACAAACAGTTGAATCAAAAAGTTTTTGCCTTTTATGTACATGATCCCTCGGACTGACACAACTGTGCTCCTCACAAACATCTATGGGCTGACTTGCAGAGTTCCTCCAGATGGCCGTCCATTTTGAGGAATGCAGAAAGAAGTGGCTGTTGGCGGGCGACGAGCTGGGTTCCTGCAAAGAGATGCTGGCCAAGGCAGAGACCGAAAGGGGGGCGCTGGAGGTCAGACTGAAGCACGCTCGAAACCAGGTGGACGTGGAGATCCGTCGACGGCAAAAGGCAGAGGCAGTCTATGAGAAGCTGGTCGGTGTCACATTTTATTGAAGAGATATTCATTAAAACGCCCATTTGCATTTAACACGATGGACCTCTGTTTGTCTCCATCGACCTGCTTGCCTTGTGGGACTTGAAGGAGCGGCAGCTGCAGCTGATCCGGGATCTCCTGGTTTCTGAGAACAATGGAAGCAGTGTCCATCTCAGTGAAGAGCAGCGCTCAGCTTTGGCCTTCCTCAGTGCCCACTCGCAAGCAGCACAAGGAGCTAAAACAAACCTGAACGGCAGCAGAAGGTCAGCAACCCATAGTCTGACTAGAATTCTTTAAAAGAAACACCCAAAAGGTTAACTGAACTTGTTGCATCGAGTATAGAAAAAAACCTTTTTCTTCATTGATTTCAATCCTTTTTACAGATTAACTAGAATTGAAGAATCTGGTTCTTTGCTGTCGGACATCAGTTATGACCAAACGGACGAGTCTTTGGTAAATGTACTAGATTTTTAAAAGTCCTTTTTATTTGAGCCTTTTAGTTAAAGTCAAATACACTTACTTAAAATGTACAAATTTAATTAAAGAAAACAAGAAATTAAGGAATCCGTAAAATGTCTTACATCCTCAATTTTTCTGCAGGACTGGGATTCTTCTGCGATGAAGAATGTCAGACTCCGCAAAAGACCAAAACGAGTACGTTTAACATTTGAAATAAAAACATTTCATTAATTAGTTATTGTTTTTTTTATTTTTTATTCCTGTTTATTTTTTGAAACCGATTCCATCTGCAGCGATCTTCCAGAAAACATTCAGAAGGTCCTCCTCTGGCAGCAAAGAAATCCCGCTCCACTGGACGCACATCAGAAAAGGTAATACCGCCCCCTGCAGGTAACCCCGAGACATCACAGCTTGAGGAGTTTGGATGACGTGAAACATTATTTCTGTGTTCTTCAGGTTAACGAGTCCATTGTGGCGAAAACAACCATCACGACTAACGGGGGTGTTGTTGAGGCCGTCTCCACTATTGAAGCTGTGCCTTATTGGACGCGGGGCAGAAAGAGAAGTGGTGAGAATACAATAGAATAAAACTTTATTGGTCACGCAAAGGTCAAATTTCCTTGTTGCCATAGATAGATAATGAATACAAATACAAAAAAAAACAAAGTAATTAAGTTTTTAAATTCAAAAATGCCTAATAAATCTAAATTTGAGTTTAAATTATTCTGCGTACTAAACCACATGTTATTTAGACTAACCAAAACCGTTGTTTTACCAGAGGCTCTCCTGTTTGGTCACACAACCACAACTGACCAATCGGACACCGTCAGTGAGGGTTCTGGCACCCTGGTACCCAGTTTTACGGCCCCGCCCAAACCCCTCCGAGCTAGAGGAGGAAAGAAGCATAACTTCATCCCCAAAACCGTGAGACTACCATTAAATTAATATTCGCTCTTCTTTTAAGCACAACCAACCTGTTAACCCGACCCGCTTTTATTCCCGCTCTTCAGGTAATCAAGTCCGAGTTCTGTGTACCCTGTGGAAGAAGAACCAAGTTCGGCAAGCTTTATCTCCGCTGCCAAGACTGCCGAGTCGTGGCTCATCCAGAATGCCGTGACCTCTGTCCTCTGCCCTGCAACCCCCCAGCTGAGGCCACCCCCATCAGAAACACAGAGGTACCGTGTTCTCCTGCCCACGACGACCCTCCGGTTGTACACATAGAAAATGATCGTCTCTTTGCGCAGGCCACCCTGGCTGACTTTGCTCCTTCCACGCCCCCCATGATCCCACCTTTGATCATCTACTGCATCAAAGAGATTGAGCGCAGAGGCCTTCATGAGGTGAGCCAGGCTTCTGTGTTCTCTGCAGATCTGTCAACCGTCATTCTGTAAATTACAGCTGTATGGAGTGTCGGAATACTTGGATCTCTGCGATCTGTTCCAGAAAAAAAACCTTTGAATGTTTGTGATGTCCAAGATCGCTAATATGTCTTTATGAATATAGTAAAGTACAAATAAACTTCAGGCAATGTAGTGAACGCACAAGATTTTCAGAATAATGTTGGATTTTAAGCATATAAGCTAAACAAACCGAATTTGAACCAAAAAAGTATCAAATGTTTATTGTAGATAGGAAAAAAAGTTCAGTTTGGTTTTAAATATAGTGGACATTTTGAACCAAAGATGTTATGAATACAGTGATCCCTTGCTATAACACGGTTTACTTTTCACGGTTTCGCTACTTCACGGATTTGCAGCGTGCATTGTGTTCTGCATTCTGATTGGCTAAAAAGCCACTCTGCTTCTTCTCTACCTGTGCGTCAATAACGTTGCAGTTTAATATGTACACGTACGTAAAACAGCTTGCCAAATTTACATTATGTACTTGCAAATTCTCTTGATGTTGGCAATGTCTATGTATAAGGATGTTTTTGTGAAGAAGAAAAAAAGAGCGACACCAACTGCCGATCACTATGTTCTTCTCCCGAACAAACACACCTGCAGCTGCACCGCGGGCTTCAAAAGAAGAAAAATCTGCAGAGCGGAGTCAGGATGCAGCGGCTCAGTCTGAACTTAGAGCAGTTAAATACACCCGAGTCACTATTTGTGCGACTGTACTTTGTATTTTTTCATAATCATCATTTTATATTTTCTCCCGTCTAATCCAATTACGCGGGTCGCGGTGGGCGGGGCTAATCTCCGCGATTTGACGCCTTCTGTTCACATTGATGATTAAAATTATTATTTGACAGTACAGAACAGAAGTTATTTGTTAAAAAACGTTTCTAAAGTACTTTGATTTGTGAAACAAATGCTTGAGCCTATAAAATGGGTTGTTCTTTCTTTTCAATGTATAATAGAGTATTTAATTGTATCATAATTGAAAAAAAAAATAGAGGTTTCTACTTCACGGTTTTTGACTATCACGGGCTCTTTCTGGAACGTAACCCCCGCGAAAAACAAGGGTTTACTGTATTTAATTAGGAATATTAGGAAGATCTTGTGGTTAATTATGTGGCGTCGTGTGTCTGCTACCATGGCAGAGAAGTCGTAAGATGAGAAAAAGTCAGTTTGTAAAACATGTTTTCTGTTGGAAACGCTGTTGTCCATTTAGATGAAAGGACTGTGTTTTCTAGTTGTTTCCTTTTTATTGAGGTCTTACTTTGTCTTCTCGTTCCTATCTTAGTCAGCAGAACTGTGGAGAACATTTTCAAGATTGATAAATGATCCAAAGCAACCATGATGTTTAGGTTTTGTTTACTGCTGAAGTTAACCAGGAAGTTGGCATCAAAACTTTTGTGTGTGACTTTGTTTAAAGTGCTACAAACCGTTTCTTTCTAAATCTTTGTGTTTTTATCTGTTGTTTTGTTGATTCTGATCTCCTCTTCTAAATGAAGGATCAAATTATGGCGATTAAATACACATTATTTTCATTTCTATACACCCAGAAAAGGCAAACATATAGCAACCATTAAAACACAATAAATGAAATAATAACAACAATGCTGGGTTGATTTGTGATGCCTTGATCTTGATTCATGAATCAAATCGTTGCCTAAGTTACGATCCACAGCCATAAATGGATGCAGCAGTTGGTAACCTTTTTAATAGGTGATGCGATTGTTTTGTAATCTGATGCCACAGCAGTAGTTTAATCCCATCCTTGACTGTGTTCTCCTCAGGTCGGTCTGTACAGAGTCTCTGGTCACGATCGTGCGGTGAAGGAGCTGAAGGAGAAGCTGGTTAGAGGAAAAACTCTGCCCTCGCTCAACAAAGTGGAGGACATCAACGTCGTCGCGGGGGTCCTGAAGGACTTCCTCAGAAACCTTCCAGAGCCGCTGCTCACCTTTCGCCTCAACAAGGTCTTCATGGAAGCAGCCGGTGAGCTTGTGGGCTCAGATGTTGCCTAAAGGTTTCCTGTTGCAGGTTTCTGTCACACCGATGATTCTACTGACGAGCAGCTGAAGAAGTCCAGCTCTAAGTGGTTCAGATTATTCGTGCTGCTAAACCTATTTATTCCCCCAAAATAATGTAAACATTAGAATGATTGATTTTCAACAGGATATGGTTTATTAGAACAGATCAACAAAAGCACGGCTCTAAAAAACGGTAATCCTGGTTCACCGGACTTTGGTTTGGAAAATGTTCCCTCAGACATGTCTGCTGCTGCGACATCAGTCTGTTCACCGCAGAGTTTTTCATTTGTTTGCATCGATGAGCGCTGGGTATCTAAAAGTACATTTGCCTTTTCTATCGTTGTAGAGATCCAGGATGATGGAAACTGTCTGGCCATGTTGTATCAAACCATCAGTGAGTTGCCTCAACCCAACAGAGACACGCTGGCCTTCCTCGTGATCCACTTACACAAGTAAACGTCTAAAATACGTCTAAAAGAGTCAGTGAAAACATTCCATGACGACTTTATTCTAGTTTTTTTTTTCAATTCTTTCGGAACCAGGGTAGCCCGAAGTGTTGACACTAAGATGGACATCCAAAACCTGGCCCGTGTGTTTGGCCCCACTCTGGTGGGCCACGCTGTTCCTGATCCGGACCCCATGACCATCCTGCACGACACCAGCAGACAACCAAAGGTGGCGCCACTCTTTACGCTCTGAATTATTGTTCTCCGTTTGTTGGAATGAAAGCTGAAGCTCTGCGTGTTTTCCTGGTTCTTCCTTTATTTAGGACCAATTGAGAGAATGTTCTGTCAGTACTCGGTTCATGTTCTGCCTTCATAGGTTGTAGAGCTCCTGATGAGTATTCCAGAGAGTTACTGGCGCCGCTTTGCTTATCCAGACGTCGCAGACATGGACTCTTCGCATCAGCCCGACTCTCCCAAACACAAAGGTAAACCATTGTTGAGCCGACTTTCAGAGGCGCTAAAAGCTTGGAGTTCTGACAAAAACGGTTCCTGTTTGGTCTAATTATCAAGTTACAGAGAAACGGTTAAAGAAAATCTTCCTGTCGGCTCTTAAACTCGTGGTCCTGGTTCATTACTCTCAAATCTGATCATTTAAGTCAGACACTACCATGTTAACAGGCAGTTACCACAGGGGAGACATTTTTAGGTTAAAAATGTGGAATTTACCTAAACTAATCTGGATATAGTTACATGTCAACGCTCTTCACAAAATGAAGGTGCAGTGAAAATGGCACATGATATGTAGCTGCATGTTTACAGGCTTTGATCTGGACGTTTACCCCTTTTTGGCTCCTATATACGGTTGATCTTCCTCCAATCGACCACCCAAAAGCAGCTTGAGAAACTCATAATCAGGAATCTTTTAAAAGCTTTGTCTTCCTTGGGTTCTTTTATTACATGAATGGGAAATTTTCTTTCAGATATTTGTAGAAATGTGCCATAAAGTTTTGTCAGTTTGCTGAATTGACTGTATGTGATAACTGGACTGAGTGACTCCTCCCCCTGGCGTTCCAAACAGGAAGTACCTGCTGGCTCCAAAAAGTCAAAATCCCCATAGACTTCTATAGAGAAATAAACAGCTGATATTCAGTCATGCTATTGGTCAGAATCACCATTCTTGATCTGATACCTTTTATTTTATTTAGCACGTTCATGACATTTTGCATTTTTGTCAATGATACTTTTTCTGTAGTTCAAGTTATTCAAGTTAAAAACTGACCAATCAGATGCTTGAATAAAAGTAGGCAGAGCTGGCTGGCCCTCCACGTTCAAAGTGTTTGACGAAAATTCGTGTAGCCCGCTTCCAGCGGCCTCACTCCTGATTGGTGAGAGTGGTTGCCATAGCAACCTTAACTCAAGGACTCAGACCAAGCACCGCTTACTGGCGCCGACATGGCGGCGTCTGGGGAAAAATGGCGACTGAATTGACTTTATTTGGTTAGAGCTGGAAGTAAACGGTCTTCTATGGTTCTCAGATAAAGGCAATGGTTTAGACTAACGTACAGATGTGGCAGAGTAAAAACACTAACCCCCCCCCCCCCCCCGCACACACACACTTTATTCCTATTTTTCTGCAGTGAGCATCCTGGGACCAGTGACCACCCCAGAACACCAGACGATAACCAAAACTCCCTCCTCCGGCTCGCTGTCCCAGCGGATGATGCAGACCCTGTCCAGCACCAGCTTGTAAGAAACTGGTTCTCCTTAAATATCTGTCACTTTCAAACAAATCTGAAGTCAACTTTAGTGGAAGAATTTTTTTCTCTTACCATGCAATGTTAAAACCAGCTTGCAATTAAGTTGCGAACAGGTTTGAACTTTACAGGAACAGGAAAAATCAGAAGTTATAACAAAATTAGTGCTGCTGTAGACTTGGAGGTAAAAGAAACCAAAAGACATTAGTGTGCACAAAAACAACACTAAGCTTCTTTTTTGTGTGTCTCCTGTCATGGTTGTTCACCTTCAGCTTTGGAAGCAAGAGCAAAGCAACATCCGCCCCACACCGACAGGGCAACTTCTTCACATCTCCACAGCTGAAGTAATACGTCTTTGATGCAATAACTCATCTCTTCATATTATCATGCAAAAAAAATGACTACGCAGAAACCTTTTAAACCAAAGGGCTTTATGCTTTTCTAAAAGAAAATTGAATGTTTTGTTCCCATTTTTTACTTCTAATCTTTTTATTTTGTATTCTTGTTCCTAACTGTGGGCATATTTGTATACATTTTTACTAACAGGAAAAAAAACTGTTTTATTGTGCAATGCTCTGCTTTTATTTCTGGCATGAATCCTGTGGATGTAAACACAGAGTTTTAATATTGGCCAGTGTTTGTTTAAAATATTACACTTTGTAAAATGTTGGCATTTAAGTCGTTCTAACGATCTAACCTCTATTTTATACTGATGGTAACTGCTTGTAGTGATACTTTAGAAAAGGAAACTCCTTCAGAAATGTTTGAACGTTGCTGCTGCTGCACCGCCTGGAAACACCATGACGCCGTCGCCACTAGGGGCTGATGTTGCTCCACTTTTGATATGATCACTTTAGTCACATTTACTGGATACTTTGCTTAAAATCTATTCAGTTAATAGATTTGAAACAATCCACACAAAGTCAAAACTGGCTGCTTTATTTGCCTAATAATTCAGATTTGTGTTCAAACTAAAATATAAGACGATTTTTATACCTAGGGAATATAGATAAATGCAGTCATAGCTCTGATTTTTAATATTTGCTGAGCTCAAACCTGTAAAAGGTATTCTTTACAGCAGTGAAAAATTATGTATCGACACAAAAAAACGGAATCCAGTGACATTACTCTACATTTTTCTATATATTTTTGTATTATTACAAATGAATCGTTTTGCAACTCATGCATAACTTTACCAAAGATTTCTGGGAAAAGCATAGCTATGTATTTTTTCATTCTTGGTTTAAAAAAAAAAAGTCTGTTGCTGAACTGCAAATAAAACCTTGCGTGACACTTTTTGACTTAATTTTCTTAAAAACAGAAATGAGACTGAACATGCAGAGACTGTTTTTGAAACAGTCCCAGCACAACAAAAGCCTTTTATAGTGTGAAACGGGAAAATGTTTCCTTTCAGAGGTCTGCTATTCAGGTTTTTGTGCTGTTCATTTTTTCCCCCTCCTTGGTTATAATGGAATACAGGCCATTATGTCGACCCTTCGGTAAAAGCACAGTGCTGGATATTCCAAAGCTTAATTATAATGCAATGTGGCTCATTGTTCCAATAGTCATTACGCCTATTTTCATAATCTATTGGGCTGAGCGGGTCGGTGCCGAGGTCCCACATTATTACAAATTAAAGCAGGGATCATTTATACATTTTATAGTTATTCCATTAGCAGTTATTGTCGAGTGCTACGCCAGAATGAACTCCATGACACACATCCTATGTGCCCTCATTTAAAGCAGAGCCTCAGCAACACTTTAGGACCCACGAGGATACAACCCAGCTTCTCTGGGATTTTGGGGGCGGGGTTTCAGAAGTGTGGCGCGCCCGTTTTACCCAAAGGACTGTTCTGGTTTTCTTTAAAACACATTTAACCAGGAGTAACTGCAGAGAAGTGTTAGAATCTATAATGAACATGAATAGTTCATCAGCCTGAAATAGGGTCTCCGGTGTGTGTCTCTGCCCCGCCACTGGGGGATTGTGAGTTTATTTATGCTATGCAGAGCAACATACGCTCGCCCGCTGCAGACATCAAACAGCTGGCTGTGTACCTTGTATCTCTGCGGCGCCACATTCCAGAGTGCCCCGGCGTGCAGTGACGGCGCTCCGTTCTGCTGTGGGACCAACAAGGGGCCAGATGAGTAACTAGTCCAATTAAGAGCGCTTAAATAAATAACAAAGTGAGATAGGGAGCGAGTAACGTCAGCAGCAACGCTTAATTCCTCAATTTATACGGTGAACCGCAGGACTTAACGCCAAGGGAGACATCAGAGCTCCCACCACCAGCCTTGGAAGCTGAATCAAATCAATAATTACTCAAGTCATAAGGTTTAGTTATTGCTGCTATTGACTGATTGTAAAAGCAGTCCATATGTGTCAAGCTGTTGTGCAGCGTGTAGCCGGCTCCTGCAGCACTGGCTGCTGGAGGTCAGGGTCAATGATGTCAGCAGCTCGGAGATGTCGGCTCAATAGCTGCAAACCAAATCCACCCACCTGACTGTACTGCCAGTCTAATCAGATGGAGAATCCACATCAATCCTTAAACCAAAGGTCTGGCTTATACCATGACTGGATGGAAATGTGTCACGTGACGACATATTCATAGTGTTGTATCTCCTGCTGGAGGCTACGACTGTATTATGACTACTGTTGAAGTATTGACGGACGCTGCTTTATATTGACAAACATTAATCTATGAAGAAAAAGCTGCTTGAGAAAAGAAATTATGTGTGTGTTCATTTAACGAGTCAATATATGTATTCGTCTATGTCCAATAAAAAATATATCTTAATATCCAACTCTGATGCATTATTATGTTGATAGCATTAATAATTAATAAATAATAATATAATAAATAATTAATAATACCTTGTCAAGCAGAGTTTCTTTGCACGCTCTGCTCATTATTGTTATTTTATTGGGAATTGTTGGTAGAATCTGCTAGTATGGCTTCAGTTTAGAGTCGATTTTAAAATGTGACGTCACTCGTTGGCCAGGGATGGTCATCGCGGTCTGAAGCCTCAAGACCCATATGGAGTGTTGACCCGCGGGTTGATGAATGACCAGCTTGTCTCGGAGAGCATGGCGTTCGGGTGGGAGTAAAGTCTCACCTCCTGCTTCTGAGTTTGAAACAACCCTCAGTTCAATCAAATAACTTCTGCTCAGGGTGGTCTCAAAAATGTGTCTGATATATATATATATATATATATATATATATATATATATATACTTTTTTGTTGTTGCTTTTCTTTAATAATTAACTGTGGAGTCTGGAATTCTGTGTCTGGAAGGAGCTTCATTTCCAGAAGCAAATGCAGGGTTGAATGAAAATGAAACTTAAAGGGTAATAATTGGCAAAGAAAAATTAAAAGAAGAAAGAAATGATCAAAGTTGACCATAAATAAAGTAAAAACAGCGCAATAACAGAAAAAGATATTTCTGTGAAAAATGCCAGAGCCGGGTATCGAACCAGTGAGCTTCTGCACCAAAGATTCCCCATGTATTTAAATAAAGGCAGAAAGGCAGAAATCCTGGAATATCTGGAAAAGTTCAAGGATTTGAAGGACCAAAAGTCATAGCTGGAAAAAGCAGAAGGAGCTGAACATTTGAAGTTGAATGGTTAAAATAGATTAAACATTGTAGGAGGAGATAAAGAGAAACAGGAAAACTATGGGTTGAATGCTTTATAGCATTTAACCAACTAGCTGTTTTAATTAGAAATCAAAATGGAAAATTCTTCTTGGGATTAATTTACTGCGGAGCTGGTAGCAATACCTTATTAACTGACTTCTCTGCTCTCTTAGTGGATCACATCCTCCAAAGCTGGTTGGTGGCTCCTGCTGATTCAAATCTATAAATTTGGAGTGTGTCAAAAACCACGTTGTCCACTTTTAAAAGTTAGTATGTTTATGTTTTTCAGATTGTTTTGTTGTAACCGTTCACTGTAAGTGAGAACTGGACTGAGTGAGTGGGATGTCACCCATAGTAAAATGGCTTAGTCCAGCTCCAAACAAAATTAAGTCAATTCAGTCGCCATTTTTCGCAATACGGACGCCACCATGTTGGAGCCAGACGTTGCCAGGAGGCAGTGATTGATCTGAGTTGGTCTGAGTCTCCGTTTCTATGGAAACCACTTTCGCCAATCAGGAGTGAGCTTATTGGAAGTCCATACTTTCTACTGAAACTGGGCAAGATGAAATCTGCCAATTGTTTTAACGTAGGGTTGAGTTCTTTTATTGATGCCAATCAGATGCCTTATTTTATTGAGGCATCTGATAGGTCAGTTCATAACTTGAATGAGAAAAAAAATATCCTGGGGGAAAAAAAACAATCCAAAGTGCTTCTACGTTGCACAGCTTGAAGCGCTTTATAATTAAAAACAGAAATTAAAATAAGTCTTTAATCTCACCCCACTTCCTGTTTGAAACACCAGGGGGGGAGGGGGTCACTCTGTCCATGTTTCATAAACGGTCAATGATTGTAACAGACCAACTGTACAAACCAGTTTCTAACAATAGAAAACCATTACTTTGGCGTCCTCAGAGATGTACAGTTTAAGTGATGTTGTGTCCATCTTGTCGTTGTTAAACTTCTCTGAAGTTGCATCTTGATTGTCTTTAAAAAAATCATTTTTCTACAGTTTTTCAGAGAAAAAAACAGTTTTTGCTCAAATGTTTGCGTTGTGTGAAATAACAGTCTGGTTGTGTCCGAACCCTAACCCCTACATAGTGCACTATATAGTGCGTTAGCCATTTTGTAGAGCTGTCTGAATCTACAATTCCAATATCCAGTGCCCTAGAAATTTCCCTGCGAAAAACCACTGGGCATCGATGCTCTCTAGATCGACAAATATAGATACAATGTATTGCGTCGGAACAATTTTTGCCAGAAAAAATTTATTTAAATGTATTTTTTTTAATAAACCATCAATGTTTTTATCTTCAGAAGGCAGTGGACTCATAAATAATCTTCGCAAAACGCTCATATTAATTCGATTTGAACTTTGTTGAAATCGATGACGTCATATCCGCTGAGCATGGTGTCCGAATTGCTTTTTAAATCCAGGGCACTACATAGTGCCGCACTTGATAGTTTTTTAGTAGTTAGGAGTTAGGGTGGTACTTCGGACAGAGGCTCTGACTTCAGATGGAGCAAGTTTCATCAGGCTTTAACACATATATAGACACTGTATTATCTGACAATTTTTATTAGATGCTACCTTTTTAATGAGGTCGAAAAATGCTAATAATGGCCGTCACGGGGTTGTTAGCTTTTCATTAAATCTATCTAGAACGCTGCTGATCAGGTGAAGAAAACAAAGACCCACGAATGCACCGAAACTGTCTGACTACACCACAAATGCACGTCTCCGTGGCTTTTGGTCATCTTTGCTTTCTCTTCTTCAGCTTTATCTTTTGCTCCTCATGCCCCCCCCCCCCCCCCCCCGTCCTTCTCCTCCCCTCCTTTGAATCGAACCGGCGTCTTAGCGCTACGGTGCATGGTCGATACCTTGTTACCACAGAGAAATCAATTATCTCGACCAAGCAGCAGGGGAAAGAGGCAATAATGAAAGAATGCTCCTCCTTCCCAGACAATGGCCACGGTCATTAAATATGAATCTATCATTGGCTGAGGGTATTTGTGGTGCCCAGAGTGGGGGCCCAGGGTTCACGCTCCTTCTTCCAGCAGGAACGCTGGCCTCAAGTGTGCGAGAAATGTTCACCAGGTACTATAACGCTTTAATTGTTTCACTAACGATGCAAAAGTTTACTAAGAAACTAAGCTGGATGAGATGTCAGAGTGGTGACATCTGAATGCCACACAGGCAGGTGACAGCGGAGACAGCAGTGATGGACGGCTGGTAGGTGGGCATGTCTTCCACGGTGTGTAATGAGCAGCTCTGAGAGCTTGACAAGTGGTGGAACTCGCAGCCCTGACACCGCTGCAGCCTGGGAAATAATGCAACTGAGGAAGGAAGCAGGAGAAAGAGGAAGAAGAAGAAAAAAGTCTGATTCAGGAAAGCTCCTAAGGCAACAATACATTTTATTTTAATGGGCGCACCACTAGCAATAGCAGGCACTCAGCAGTCTGTTGTGTTTGATGCCAAACTGTGCAGAATAAACAGATTTGCTGTGCAGCTGGTCTAAACACACGTTTCATTCTATCTCTATGACTTATGCTGGTAGCCCACACACACACACACACACACACACACACACAAACGTCTCCTCATTTCCCTGCTGCCGCTCAATCTCTGCTGAACATCCCAGACAAGAATTAGACAAATCATCACAAAAAAGATCTTCCATTCATTTTCCTCCACTTAGCTGAGCACTCATCTCCAGCTGTCGCATTCAGAGCGGGGTATTTGTTTTAGTTTGTGGGAAGGAGAAAAAAAAAGTGAGATGTTACTGATGAGAAGCAACATGTCACATCTGCCTCGTTTCCTTCTCAGACGATGAATCCTTGGCCATCCTCCATGAGGTCATCTCAGTCAAAGCTGCAACCAGAATCCATTTTTTTTACCCCAAAAATGTGTCTTCTTTGGAGATTTAGGGATGTGTTCCACAAATCCGCGTGCTGAAGGAACAAAGCTTCTTCCAAAACTGATTTACAGCGTTCCTGGCGGTTGAGTGGCGCTGCTTCCCAACACTGTTTCATATGCATTCATGGATTTTTGTGCACACCCACATAAACACGTCGACTGGTTTTAATCAGTAATTAATGCACCAACCTGCCAAACATTCGCACAGAGGTCTGAATGGAAGCAGCTGAATGTCGTTTTATGAGTTCTTCCACCTGACCGCATCTCTGTTCAGATGTTTGCCTCATGTGGGATAGAGAAAAGGTTTGTGAGCACGATTGACATCCGGGTTTTCTGGTGAGGGTGCGTAATGACCACATGAGGAGGTGTGTGTGTGTGTGTGTGTGTGTTTGTGTGTGCGTCCCTTTCTCTGATCTTGGGATTGTTTCTGCTGCATGGATGGATGCAGCTATAAATACTGTCCAGGACATGAGATACGCTCTTATCTTTCCAAACCACACTCCTCAGCTATCATCGCAGTAATTGTTATGATGTCTTGTCTCATGAGCATGACTGGCATTACCAATTGGGTTCGCCGGTTTAGCTTGAGATTAACCTTAGCAACATTAAATTATCGTTTGAGTATTAAAATGCGTCTTATCTCCCACCTCAAAAGATAACGACTAACATGCTTGGATTGGGACACAAAGCATCAGATGTAAGAACCAATCACTGTCGTGCTTCCCATCATCATTAATAAAAACCTGATTTTTCTTCCTTTAAAAAAAAAATATCAATCGTGTTTTCAGCATCTTCTAGTCATTTCCACTTTGTCCTCTAGAATGCACTGTTGCATCCATTAATGCAGCTCCATGCCACAGGCCCAGCAGAACACACCCATTAATCTCACCCATCTCCACATCTCTATCATGTAACTCTCCCCCGTGGTTGTTAGGATGTGGGAGTGGTGTGGCGTTGTCACTGTTTGTATCATTTGTAACGTGGAGCCTTTAATTTGAAATGATAAAGTAATGCTTTGTACTGTGGCGGCGCACTCAGGTGACAGACATTAACATCTTCCTCTCCTGGATTTCACCTCCAGGGAAACTATCAAACAGGGTGGATGAGAGTTCATACATAAATGTAAGCTGAACAGACATCAGTCTAAGTGGGAGTCTTATCACACGCTCCTGGTTTCATTTTAACAGCCCCTGCAGGTAGGAGATGTTTGATGGGACATTAAATCATGGATAAAGGAAGTACACCTTCTCCATGTTTTAGTAATCTTATGACCCTTAAACCAAAACAAATAAAAGGTTTATTAAAGTGACGTTATAGACTAAGTAAATGTGCATTTATTGTCAACAATTATTACATTTTACATATTACAAGTTTCACCATTTGCAGTTAAGAAAAGAGAGGATTTACCAACTAAAAGCTGGACTGAAAAAACAAACGTCTGCATTTACTGCAGTGTGACGTCAGTGATGGAACAGTGACCGACACCTGATTGCAGACAAGTTGGAGCAAACATTCAAACCATTTTCAGATGCTGAACCTATTGAAAAATACTGAAGGCTGCAGAAGTCTTGTTCTCAAAAAGCAGTCTGTCAAGGATTATGATTACAGATCCAACATCTCTGAGGAGACTTGGGCGCCATATTAAGGAATCCAGTCATTTATTGTATTTTTGGTCTCTATTAATGAAAGCACAGATACAGATATTGCACAACTGTGCATATTTCTTAGAGGTGCTGAAGAGACCGTCATAGCGGAGTTTCTGGAGATGATGGACACAACAACAGCTGATGACATAGTCAGCTCTCTAGTTACAGTGCTGGACTATGTTGGAGTGAACTGGTCACATGATGGTCACGTGATGGGGGAGGATCCCTCCTTCATGTGGGCACCCCTGACGTTTCTTCGTTTTTTTCCGGAATCCGGTTTTTTAGGAGTTTTTCCTTACCGCGAAGGGGGGTCTAAGGGCAGGGATGCCAGTATAGCTTAGTCAGTTTGTTGGTTCATTTTAGTATTTTCCTATTCAATTCAATTTTATTTGCATAGCCCAAAATCACAGCAACAGTCGTCTCGATGGGCTTCGAAGTAAAACATGAACTCAAAAGGATCACGAATACAAAGAGTTCAATATGATCCATTACATACATCCATTGGCCTCTGTAAATGAATGTGTAATAATAAATTATTAGGCTACGATGTAGGCTGAGGCTTTTTTTCCAACTAAGTAAAAGAAAACAAAGGAAAACAGTTTTTTGCCTTTTATGTCACTGGTCCGGCCCACTTGGGATCAGACGCCTTGAATGCGGCCCCCGAACCAAAATGAGTTTGACACCCCTGGTCTAGTGGGTCTAGATGACCCAACTCCCAATGTTGAAATGCCTAGGATAGCACAAGGGTTACGTTCTGATGCTCGACATTCCAGTTGACTTTTCAATTTACATTTGTTTAAACGTCTCATAGAAATAAATTGAACTTGATTTAAGGGTTTAGATCGTTGGTTCAGTCTAAACCGTTTTAATTGAGTCAGGCCGTTAATGAAACTCTTAAGTAGTTGGATGGAGTTTGATAGTTCCATGAGTGGGTCTGTAAACTCCCCTGGTTTTTAAATGGGAAATGATTGATACAAATATAACAAGAAGGAAAAGGGACTTCCCTTTTCTTACGTTTCATCACTCCAAGAGCCAATAAAAATAGGACTCAAGAACCAGCGTCTTTCCTGTGTTTTAATTTTAACAGTAACTTCGTCAGCAGAATTAGTCAACAGAAAACTGAAGAGCTCCAGCTTTATGAGCAGGAAAGTGTTAGCCTTCACTTTTCCACCGCCGGCAAGTGAACATGGCAGAGGGGATGGAGCTCTCAGACTACACTTTTATAACGGACACGATGAAGAAACCTCAGAGGACCGGGACGACCAACCGTCAGTCTGACAGACCAGGTGAGATCTCAAGAAACCACACAGAAGAAAAAGTAAAATTGATTCTATTAGACATAAACTAACATCATCTGCAACTTCTTGCAATGTCACCCAGAAAGAACTTTTACGAATTTGATTGGTCATCCAGAACTTTTATGCTTTTGCATGTTTTTTAATGTTCACAGAAAGAAGAATTCCTGCCCTTTGGGTTGGAGCTTTGGGAGTTTTGTGTCTTACACAAGCCATCCTCAATGTGTCGTTGCGTCTTGCATGTAAGTTGAGCAAACGTTGTGCAAAACATGACAATCAGAGTGTTAGTCCTTAATGCCAGACCTTTTCTCCCTTCTTTATTCCAGTGTATTCAAAGGAGAAGCTCTCTCAGCTTCCTGTCAACAGCTCTGGAAACACAGATCTGTGTTGCAGTGAAACGTTACAGCAGAACTTGACTGTGTTGTGCTCCTGCTACAACAACCTCCTGAAGAAATATCAAACTCTGGAAAAAGACCGAGACAGCTTACAGCACCAGTTGAGTCAACTGAAACGGTTGCCACTGGATGAGATGTCTTCTGGTTCTGGTTCTGTTCCTCCGGATCTGGAGGACTTTAGTTCCAACACTACTAAAAAGTATATGATGATAAGATGAGTCAAAATAAAGTTTGGTAAAAGGTTCACATCAAAAGTAGCTGTGATCAAGTTGATCTTTTTGTTCCTCTTGAAATTGTGAATTAAAACCATCACGTTTGCTCTGATGTATTCTGTCAAACTGGAGAACCAAGAGTCCTTGCAAACCATTTCATTTTTTTAAAGCAATTTTAAACTTTAAAGCATGTTTAAAAAATGTGAAACAGTTTAATAAAATGTTGGTAAAGACATTCAATTGATTTGAACTTGCTGTTTTTTTCTTAACCTACTCAAACTATCAATCATTTGATGCAACACAGACAGAAACGAGGCTACCATAGCATCAGATGTGAGTTAATAAAAATGATCAATGTTTGCTAATCCCAGAATTCGTAGAATATTTTTTCTTAATGATTGACAGCACCAGCGTGGCAAAAAAAAAAAAATACTTGGGTTAAAACATATAGTGTTTTTGTACATGGTCCAGACGATGTACTACAGTTCAAAGTGAGCATCAGAATAGGGACAAACGGTGATTGAAGTGATTGAACGTGGTTTTGGGGCCAGACAGGCTGGTCTAAGGATTTCAGAAACTGCTGATCTACTGGGATTTTTCACCCATAAACCTCTGAAGGGTTTACAGAAAATGGTCCGAAAAAGACAAAATATTCAGTGAGCATCGCTTCTGTCGGCGGGTATGCCAGAGGTCAAAGGAGAATGGCCGGACTAATTCCAGGTGAAAGAAAGTCAACAGTAACTCAAAGAACCACTGGTTCCAATTGAGGTCTGCAGAAGAGCATCTCTGAACACGTCCAACCTTGAGGCAGATGGGCTACAGCAGCAGAAGACCCCACTGGCTGCCACTCCTGTCAGCTTAGAACAGGAAACTGAGTCTACAATTCACATAGACTCACCAAAAGATTGGAAAAACGCTGTCTGGTCTGAGGAGTCTCCATTTCTGCTGCCACATTCAGATGATAGGGTCAGGATTTGGCGTCAACAACATGAAAGCATGGATCCATCCTACCTTGAACCAACAGTTCAGGCTGGTGGTGGTGGTGTCATGGTATGGGGATATTTTCTTGGCACACGTTGGGTCCCTTAGTACCAACTGATCATGGTTGCAACACCACAGTCTGTCTGAGTATTGTTGCTGACCGAGTCCATCCCCTTATGACCACAGTGTGCCATCTTCTGGTGGCTACGCTTCCAGCAGGAAAAGGTGCCGTGTCATTAAGCTGTTATCATCTCAGACAAATCTGCAGCAACTGTGTGATGCTGTCATGTCAAAGTGGCTAGTATTTTGAAGCATTAACAGATATACTCAAATATTGAAAACCTTTCAAATACATTAATTTGTTTTTAGTTTTGTAATATTTACATCAGTATTGTTCAGTTTAGCTGAATTTTAAACTTTCATTTCTACCCAGTTGTGTGGTTTTTCTGCACAGACATCTCGACATTTTTACCACAATTAGGTGAAGTGAAAAGCCAAAATCCTTGCTTAGGCACTTTCTGTTTTGGCCGAAATGGCCTATTCTTAATCTGGGGAAGTGATCCCAGTCGAACAAGAAGGAGTTTGCGCGTTAACAAGCACACAAAAGATAAATAAAGAGCAGGGAGTGGAAGACTCATGACAGTTTAAAGGGACTGCCTCTTTAACACGGCACTGCTGATTGATTCCACATGCATACCAATACGTACAGGGAAATAAGAATCAGGCTTCCAGGCTTCACCAACAGCAATGAAACGGAATATTTCAGATAGAAATTCAGCAGCCTTCAGAGTTAGAATATGTCAGATGACTGTCAACCTTTTTACATTTAAGAAGTCTGTTATGCTGACAGGCTAGTTTAAGGTGAATTGACAGATATGAGTGCATTCAGTGATGCCTTCTCATAAACTTTACTGCTTTTCCTTTAATTAGATGCAGTGACTCCATCTGTTGTCCGCCTGTCAGCTGTCACGTGTGGGTCATGCTGAACTCTTGTCTCAGTTGTGTTTTTCAAACACTGGTTAAAGTTTTTTCGACAGTTCCCATTGACTGTATATGATAACTGGACTGAGCGATCCATTCCCCCTGGCGTTCTAAACAGGAAGTACCTGCTGGCTTCAAGAAGCCAAAATCCCATGAACCGCTATAGAGAAATAAACAGCTTTTTCTCAGTCATTCTATTGGTCAGAATAACCATTGTAGGAGCCCTACTGAGAAACATGTCCCATGGTTGTCGCTGTTTTCGGTTTTTGCTGTCAATTTATAAATTGATTGATTACCTGACCTCAGGCAGGTGTGCATCAGCCAGATGGGGAAATGGTTTTTGACCGCCGGTGCAGGAAATGAAGCAAAAGGGAAGTCACATCCGTCCGGTAATGTAAATAGTAAAAGAAACAAATTAATTGCAAAGTTGATCCGAGTGAAAGACTTATTTTCTTCGTCGTACAGGAAAACGACAACCCGCTTGGCGCGTCAGTCAAGTCTGGCGTCGCACATCTCAGTGTCTCAAAGGAGCTAGAACATTGCCAAACAGTTGATAGGCCTTTAGCTCCTACACTATTATTGATTTTTTTTTATTATGTTCTTGGTAATCCTCTTTTTTTTCATGATATTTTTTCTATTGTTCAAGTTATTCAAGTCATAAACGGACCAATAAGATGCCTCAATTAAAGTAGATGGTGCCCACTGGCCACCACGTCCGACGTTCAAAACATTTGAACTAGAGATTCTCCTGTATGCTTGAGACATGAAATCAAGGCCTACATTTGTCCCTTGTGGCCTTCCATACGACTCGGCCCAATCTTTACTTACTGAGGACGTCTGGCTCTTTGTTTAGAGCCAGAAGTAAGACATTGTCTATGGGTGTCACCACACTAACTCCAGTTCAATATACAGTACAGTCAAGGCTAGCTCTTGGCTAAAATTTTTGTCAAAGATTCCATTTTTGTTGTATGCTCATGTGTTTAAGTGCTGCAGTACTATTTTCCCCCATCAGTTGTGTACCCTTTAGGTTTTTTACAGTTGACATGGAAAAACACTAGAAATTCACATGAGAAAAGAAAACTGTCAACATAGTAACTTCAAATGTTTACAGTCAAGAGAAAGTATCTCAAAATGAAAAGAGAAATCACAAATTCTTTTTCTTTATTAGTAGGCTGCAGCCTCACTCTTTCTTTGTTATGCCTCTGTCACATTTTAAGGTTATTGCTGCATCTTTTAATGTTATGCATCTTTGTTTATGGTGAGTAGCAAAAATATAAACGGTGTGATTTCCTGCTTTTACAACTGTGTTGATTTTTTTTTTTTTCCGATGACGGGTTCTTTAATATGTAGAATGCTTTTTATATTCAAACATATTAAATGTTCATGAACACCTGCAGGGTTTCTTTGGTTTTATTAGTGGCTCAGTGTTGTGTTAAGACTTGAAATTTTTGAAGGATCCTGTTCTCTGCAGAAACAACAGCTATGCTTTAGTCTAAACAGTTTAGAGAAAGTTTGTTTGACACATAATGTAGTTACTTTCTGAAAAATAAAAAGCAAACTGCAGTGATGAAATGTGATTAAGTCCCTTCATATCAACAGAAACTATAACAGATTTCAGACTGAGCTCCAGTGCAAACACAGCAGGCTGACTGTTTAGTCACTGCCCGGCTGTCCCGTCCCCACCGACCCCCACAGATGGTCCAGTGTTTTGCGGTGACGCAAGGCTTTCCGTATTTGAATACGGACAGTCGGAATGGGAATTCTCCTGTGTGCTCGTGCAAACAGAGCAGCGCACAGGAACAAACAGGCCTCTTCTCAAAGAGAGATGTGAAAGTGCCAAATGAAACACAATTAGTTTGTGGAGATCACGTGTTAAAGGCAAACTTCTCCATCATCAATTCCAAAAATATTCTTACATGTTGCACAATTCTACCCTGGTAAATTTAGATTTCCTGCACTAAATTTTGCTTTTAAGGAGAAAATGAAAAACAACTTTTAGACTTTTGCACGTGAAGTAAGTAACCTGTTTGTTGTTGGAAAACGGTGATTCCACCAAGTCTGTGAGGTGAGAGAGAAAAACAAATCAGAAAGTTTGCAGATCGACAGAAAAGGTTTTTTAGATCCCTCAGGTGCGGAAATCACCCAAGGACACGTTTCTGAAGACCAGTTAGGCCCACTGCTGCAAATTTGACAAACGACTAGATCTAATTAGATCAACGATGTTCATAGTGTCTGTATTATTAACTGACTTCTTAGGTTCTTCTGTTATCAGACACGGTTGTGTGTTTTTTTCAGCATACATACGTTTTCTCTCCATGAATTCACTGAATGGTCTATGAGCTGAAGATTTCGTCCCTGAGTGCCACGTACAGTTTTGTCCATTGTCCACCCACAGACAGCTCATGTCCACCCAGAAGGCCAGATGAGACTAAGCCTTAGTGGGAAAACCAGTTTGTGTGGTTGTTTGTCTCTCCGTGGCCCTGTGATGGACTGGTTCACAGTAAACCCTACCTTAACATCAAGGTAGCTGGAATAGGCTCCAGCAACCATGTGAACTCAGATAACAGTATTAAGTGGGTTTACAAATTGGATGGATGGATTAATGAATGTGTTCATGATATCACAAATGCTCATTACATATTGGAAAGGCTTTTTTGGGTGTTATTTTTGTTTTGCAGACAGTTCTCTGTCGACTGGATTCAATGTTGTTCTGGAATTTGCCTCAGAGTTTTTATTTACGCCACTCCAGCAGTCATTTATAACATCTCATGGTGGCGTTTTGATGTTTATTCTTGGTGGCAGATGAAAAGGCAGACAGTTTTGGGAATTCAGGTTTGATTTAATTGACACGTATGCGCCATTATTTCCCTCCAAAATAATTTCATTTGAAAGAGGCAGGAGTGGGAACGGGAGCAGCTGAATTCTGTCAAGGTCTAATTATAAACGGGGAGGCACAGCTTATATCTTTGGAGTAAAAGTTTTGGTTAAACCTAAACAAACTATTGCCATCCCAGAAAATTGTGCATAAAAACTTAAATAGCTCCTGATATGTCATAATAGAATGTGGGCGGTGGAGGATGAAGGTCTCTGGATAGTCTTAATCTTTGCTTCCTTGCAAAACAACTCTTTCTTTTTCATGTCAGAATGCTGAAGTCAAATCCTAATTGGACCAAGTGCGGCCTTGCTTCTGATGTTGGAATGACTTGTAGATGGCAGGAAATGTACCACACTGGACTTAATGAACAAAATGAGATGTCTCTGTAGAATAAAACTACAGCAGTTGAGGTCAGAGGTCAGTGCCGGCCTTTCAGCTGCTAATTAGCAGAGCTTGTGATCTCTCCCGGAAGGTCTTGTCAAGAGAGCCTTCAGCTTCTTCTTGCTTTCAGCGCTCTCGCCGTGACAGCCCAGAGCCAACGACTGACCCAGATCTGCTGCAACGCACCAGTGGTCATGACACCGCTCTACACCCAGCACATTCCCCTGTCTTGTCTTTTTATTAAACGCCCACATCAGGAACATTGGCCTGATCTCCACCAATAGAGAAAGAGCCCATCAGTGGACATGTGCGCCGCTCATAAAGACACGCTGCGTCTCCCAAACTGCAGCTTCCTTCCATTATCCTGTGAAAGGTGAAGGCTCACCTAGAGGTTTTGACCTTTAGACAGGCCAATGTAGCTGCAGAAGAACACTGTTAACACATCTGCAGCCCCAACTTAATCTGGCTTTCTGTTGGGCGGCTTTCTGTCTTTGCTGGAGGGAAAAATCAAGAACTTCAAGAGGTGAGGATTTAATCTTCCACCAGTCGGGTTGCAGGGACAAGCTTGAGATAAGACGGGGCCACTGATACGGTTTGAAGAACCCCGACAGCACAAAATGCAAACTGCGAGGGGGCAGGATCTTTGGACCAGATAGGAAATGGAAGGAAGAGGCTCCCCGGGCTGATGGCTCCAAGAGAAATTAATTACACCGAAGCCCCTGCACCGCCTCCTTCCATGCCTTTGACGAGAGCTTCTGCCGGAGAGCCCGGCAAGCTGGGATGAAGGTTGGTGTGTCCACAGGCGGAGCCCATTCAGCATCAGCCTCACAATGGAGACATCAGGCTGGTGGGAATCCAACAGTGCAAGTCTCTTGTGTGTTTGTTTCACTCACACGATCAAGGCCACTTCAGTTGGTCCAGCTGTGCAATCTGATGCAGCAGCTGCAGCACAGCTGGGCAATCTGAACCAAGCGAGGGACATGAATTATTAGAAGCAGCTCAAGAAATGCTTCAAGTTCGGTTTTCTGATAGTCTAGGTGGAAATAGGTGAGACACAGGCGAAGCGTACCCCCTCAAACTCTACAGACTGCACAGAGGCCTGTTAGTGCTGCTCAATGCAAATGTTTGTGAACCTTGCACACATTCTAGCTGTTAGAAATCCGGAAATGAGACAATCAGAGCATAGTTTGTGTGGACATCCTATGGCCACTTATGTATCATGTGCACACCCCATGCACGTAAATCAATGTAGAACATGAACCGTGCATGATTTTGCGCTGTTTATGTGCAACTCATTATTGATTTGTGTGTCAATCACGTAATTTTAACGTAATATGTGCGCTGCATACCCTGATTTAACCCTTGTTCTATCTTAGATGACCCCCCCCCTTACATTGACGTGTTCTCCTACCGTGACAAAGGTGGATAAAGGTGGAAAGATTTCATGTAATCCATGGACACCAGTGAAGATCACAAATCATTGAAGAAAAAAGGTTCAGAGCACTGTCTAGTGGGTCTAGATGACCCAACTCCCAATGGTAAAGTGCCTAGGATAGCACAAGGGTTAAAAGTTATCTATTGGTGGTGTGAGTAAAAAGTCTGTTAGACATATGTGGATCGCCACAAATTTGCATATGTAGCTTGCAGAAATCACCAAAAATTGACATGATAATTATAAGCTACATGAAATACGCATAAACTGCGTAATTCTCAACCGACCCAAAATTTTGAACAGCTCAAAACTGAATTTAAGTAAGAACCGGTCAACCAAAACTCTCGACGGACATCTGCGGACATTGACGAATGACGATCTCAAGAAACACATATGAATTATGTATCCAGAAAGACCGAAAATTCATACGTGGAAAATGTGCAAAATGTACACAGTGGCTGTGTGACACAACTACGGAGCCCCTGAAGGGCCATTGATAGAAAAAAAAATGGAGGAAAAAATTTTTTTTTTGAAGTAAAAAAATTTTTTTGAAGTAAAAAAAAAGAACAAAAAAAAAACTAACTCGTGCGCACCAGTTAGTTTCAGGTGCGCACCAGTTAGTTTCAGGTGCGCACCAGTTAGTTTCAGGTGCGCACCAGTTAGTTTCAGGTGCGCACCAGTTAGTTTCAGGTGCGCACCAGTTAGTTTCAGAAGATATCAGATAGTTGACCTGCTTGCTCATTTGCACCAAGTAGCTACAGTTGTCTTTAGAATGGTTAAAGTTGAGGATACAGACCTTGTAAACTTTATGAAAACACAAAATATTACTGACAATGTCTTATTGTCACCTGAAACTAATTGGTGCGCACCTGAAACTAACTGGTGCGCACCTGAAACTAACTGGTGCGCACCTGATACTAACTGGTGCGCACCTGAAACTAACTGGTGCGCACCTGATACTAGCTGGTGCGCAACAGTAATTTTTTTTTCTTTTTTACTTCAAAAAAAAATGTTTTACTCACAAAAATTTTTTTTTTACTTCAAAAAAAATTTTTTTTCCTCCAGTTTTTTTTTTTTTTCATCAATGGCCCTTTAGGGGCTCCGTACACAGCCTTTAGCCTTTCTAGAATAATTTTTCTCCAATGTTTTTTTTAGCATTGCCTAAAGTTTCTTTATACCAGTGATGCTTTTTCTTCTCAAAGCAGACTGAAGTGGGAAAAGTGATGGGAGAACAAAAAGACATTTTTGGAAATGAAATGTGTAATCTGCTTTAGAAAACCGTTTGGTTTAAAACTCTGCATTCAAAATGGAAAATTTCACATTGTTTTCGAGCTAAAAAGCAACAGGTGTGTTACTTTGAATCATAGAGAACTATGTTCTGTCATTTAGTGCTAAACTTTGCCAGTTTCAGGGTCATTTAGTGCTAAAGAAATGACCTGCAATGTAGTGGTGGAGTTATTTTTCCACAGCACTATAAGAGAAAGTTACGTGCACGTTCAGATCTAAAAGATTCAGTTTATACGTGGAGCGAAACATTTAATGCGACTCTGGGCGCTGAACCATTAATGATTTTGACATCTTCTGGTATCCCCACCGCGCTTAGCAATAACCTGTCGCGGAGCAAAGAGCTATATTAGACCATTAGTCTCTAACTGTAAATGTTCACACTTGTCTGGCTAGGCTCCCGCCCCCCTGAAATTAGCTGGCGTTTCCACTTCTCCGACGCCCGGCTTGTATCTGCAGCTATGCTCAAGCAGGTCCCACAGGGGCTTATTAGAGTGTGGTAGGGCTTCAGAAAATGTCAGTACATGGCTGCCTCAGAACAGCCAGTGGAAAGAGGAGAGAAGCTCACACCGTCAGCCACAGACCACAGACACGCTCCTGCTGCTGCAGCTGCACCTCTGCAACCAATCAGTAATGTTGCAGTTTGGCCATGAAAGCTCCAAAGCATAAATTAACTTGAATTATTTTATATTCTAATTGTGCACACCATATGTTAATATACAAATATTGCAACCCACAGCTGTTTTGTAGCTATTAACTGTATATATAAAAAAAAATAAACAGAATAACCCCTTTCCCCCTGGCGTTCCAAACAGGAAGTGGCTCCAAGAAGCCAAAATCCCATAGACAGCTGTTCCTGTCGGTGTTATCAAAAGCAAAACTTTTTTTTTTCCATATTATGGTAAAGGTTAAACTGAAATAATAATATCTTAATTATGGTTTAAATAAGTTAGTCCATATCCCTAATTTATTTAATATATACATGTAGGTTTAAATTGCTGGTTGTTTGGTCTTTGTTTTATATAACAAAAGTGAAGTAGAGCTCCTACAAAGTCACCTGTAAAGTCTGAATTTTGTCATCAGCATGACTTTTGTCTTCTTTCACATGCCCCCCGGTCTCTTCATCAGCGTGAGAGGAGTCGGCGTCATTGGAAATGCAGATCAGGAACATTTTTGACAGGAAACTCGGCGGTAGCTGTGAGCACTTTCCTGTCTCGATAATGGGGCTTGAATGGGATATTCTGTTGTGTGCATTCTACTTAATTAGACATCAAAAGAAGATTAAAAGGAGCTCCTGAGAGATGTTGTAGGATTATGTTATGGCACTTTACAGTTTTTTTAACTGCAGGACGAACATTGTTTTATAGACTTAGAGGAGGGTGTAGGACACAGGAAATGCATTAGTCTGAAGTATCTGGGATAGAACGTTTAATGTCAGTACATTCAATTTAAATGATTTAAAGTTTTATTAGTAGTAGTAATCTTGCAGACACTTGCAGAATCTTTCATACGAGTTGGGTTTTCCTTTTCCTCCTTGCATTACAATTGCTGCTGTTTTAAAGGTGAATGACATTGGGGATGATTGAAATGGACAGCATAGAGGATGAATGAACACCAGCAGCTCTGTGATCAGCTGGAGAAACGTCCAGAGGATCCTCGACTCTCCTGCTGTCTGAGGGGTTCTGCAGTCATCGCGTGAGCGTAGAGGATAGAGAAGCTTTTCTGACACACACAGACATTTTATTAAGAAGTTTTCTGTCAATCTTCTTCAGAAGTTGTTAACCGTTTGTCATTAATTTGTCTTTAATCCAGGACTTAATTTAGTTTCACCTTAAAGAAAAAGAAAAACACCAAAGAATATAACTGGTAATTAATTCAGATCTATCTTTTCAGATAGAAAAAAAAATTTCTTTTTTATCCATTTTTTATTTATTGCTGGCTTTTCTGTGCTTTTTATTTATCAAAAAACCTTTTCTTCTTTTTAAGTTGAAAATTTCTTTATTTCCGTCTTTGTGGAATGTTTTTCTTTTTCTTTCACATTGAAACTTAGAACTTAATCAAACTGCTGTCACACAAATTATTACAACAAAACAGTGCAAAAAATTAAACTAGGGATTTTTTTCTTGACATTTATTTTAAAAAATTACTTAATCTCACCTAAAATTACTGCACAAATCCTTTCAAAACCACATCTAGTAAAATACTAAAATCCTGAATCTGATTAATTTGTCTCTTCATACAGTCCCAAGTCAGAGACGGGACTGAATGTGGTTTTGTGTCACTTTTTATGGTTTTTACTAAGATATTTAGCTTCATGATCAGATTTAACACAAGTAACAATAGCATATTCACTGTAAGTGCATGATTTATTTCCTCAAACAAGCCCAAGATCATTACTTGTTTCTTGGTCATTCCAGAATCAAATTTGTGCAAAAATGACAAAAACCTGATTACAAAAAGCTGCACAGTCCACATATTCCTCCAAAATATTTAGTGTAAATACTGCAAATGTTTAGACGTTCGCTTCTTCCTACTCTCTTTAAAGCGATTCATCACAAACATCAACATAAAAAGGGTCGGATCTTTATTTGTTTTTGTTCTGATTGCCTGAAATAAACCAATCCCACTGTTCTGTGCAGGAAAGGTCTGGAACTTTTGACAGTTTAGTCCAAGCAGGTTAAAAACAAAGATTTTGTTTGCTGCCATAAAGGTCTGACTTATCTTCAGGCAGAAAATAAAATGTAAATATTTGAAAAAAGAAAAAAAAAAGATTAAGGTTGAGTTATTTTGTGTGAATGAAAAGGGAAATGTCCATGTTCAGAGTTTACGTCTGCTTAATACACGAGATCATTAAAAAAAGAGATTTAAAAAATCTAAATTTATTTAATTGTTGTTATTAGTCTTCAAAAAGACGTTCCTACACCCTGATAGGACGTAACCACACCAGGTTTGACTCTATTTACCTTTAAAATGAAGCACAGAGATGTTTGCACAAACACATGCATCTTCCTCTGCTGAATCTTTCCAAGAAAGAGCTTCAGATTTCTCTTTCTCATTCTCGCAGGACGCCATGTTTGGCTTGGAGAAGGAAGAAAAAGAAGCATCATTCTGTGATGCTGTCAGATTTGCAGTTTATTAAGGGTATCAAACTGGTGCCGGTCCCCTCAGGGAACATTTTGCTATCCAAAGCTCTGCTTGCTGTTGCTTCTTCCAGCTTCAAGCTGTCACAAACATTCCACCCAATTTGCAAAGCGGAGGAAGGCTGGAGGAATGTAGAAAATAGGGGGAAAAGTGACATATTTACAGTGGGTGAGGACGACGGTTGATTCTAAATCCGTCCAGTGGAAGTGATGTGAGGCAGAGGCGAATGGTTTGCTAAAGTCCAAGCTTGTGGGGTTCAAGATTCCTCAGCAGGACTTTATCTTAGAAGATATTTCCACGGTTGAAGCCAAAATGAAATACATTTCTCCCTTCCCAAAGAGACCTGTCAAAGATGGGATGCCTCAGTGGATGTCAGTTTGATGATTGTGACTTTTCCCATTCTGTAAAATCGTGGTATTCGTTCTCCTGACCTCCTCTTTATTGTTTCTGACACTCCCCTCTCATAAATTCCTTTAGTCTTGCTTACATGCACCCGTAAAGGTATTTTTCTGGTTGTCCAGGCCTGTAGATGGTTGTAGAGAGGAGCAGCTGAGGGAAGCACAGGTGTGTCTTTCAGTACGGTCACCTCAAAGGAGGTCAAGAAAGAGGAACGTAACATGTTTGTGTGTGTGGTAAGTGTATCATAAAGCATTTGTAAGACTAATGGAAGTCGCACACACATATGAAAAACGGGTGATGTCGTCCAGACATCACGCTCTACTCGTTAGTAAGGTGCACACAAGGGAGTACGTGATACGAGGGTGCCTGTGGGACGACGGTAGGATGTCCACACAAACTACAATCTGATTGGCTAATTTCCTGATTTAAAAAAAACAGGCTGCAGCGAGGAGCGAGCGATCATCACGTGAACAGCACTAATCGGCTCCTTGCACAATCTGCAAGGGGGGTTTAAAATGAAGATAAATCTGTGCGACATGCCTGCGTCTCACATACTTCACAGTTACTTACTAAAATAATGTGTTGTAACATCTTCTCTACGGTATCACAGATATTTCTTGTGTGCCACCTGGATTCAGGTTTGCACATTTTTCACCCCCTGACAGCCCGTATGCACCTGTAAGGGCAGTTGTGACTAAGGACATTTATGTTTCTAATCATTTACCCGCCTATTCGTCGCCTTTTGCTCAGACTCCCCACATTACTCATGCATTTATTTCTTCCCTGTACTCTTTCCTCTTTCTATCCAGAACTTACATTAGCCTATCATCCATTTATTGATTTATTTTTTGAGATGTATTTATTTATTCGATACAGGGACAGCGCATATTAATAAACATTCCTGTCAATATGCCAGAGTTAGCCAAAGGGCTATTTTTCATCTGCAGTCCCTTGGTAGATGTTAAAGCACATGTGTCAAACTCAAGGCCCGAGGGCCAAATGTGACCCGCCATGTCATTTTATGTGGCCCACAAGAGCATAAAAGTTATAAAATAAAAATTGGTGTGTATTTATTCATATCTAGGTGGAATGAATATGAATATGAATAAAGAATGAAATATCGGATTGGGCAACTATACATTAGGACTTACACACTGTCCATATGACCTAACCTGACAGAATAACATGTAACCCTTGTGCTATCCTAGGCACTTTAAAGTTGGGAGTTGGGTCATCTATGTCACGGTGCCTGGCGGTCTCCTCCCCCCTCCAGCTCTGCCCTGATGTTCCTGATTGCCACCAGCTGCCATCACTCTCCTCATCATCTTCTGTGGATTCAAAAGGAGATCAACGCCACTACTCGACGCCAGTTTGTTACCCCTTATGGTGACTGCTCTGGTTCTAGCCTCGTTACAGCTTCGTTCCAAGTCTCTGACTCTGACTAATTCTTTGTTCCCTGTCTCAGGATCCTACCGCTCACGAGTGACGGCAGCACGGACCTTCCATTCTACGCCTCAGGAGAACGGAAACCCTCGGCAACCGCTAACCGCTTCAAGACCCTCCAGCCACGCCACAGCCACGTCTAATCTGGACACTCCTCAAACCAGCCATCTTCACATCTGGAGAAAACAATAAATCCATTCTCATCATCCACTTACCTGTCTTCCTTCTGGGTTGCAGCATCTGGGTTCCTCATCCTTGTGAAATCATGACAATCTAGACCCACTAGACAGTGCTTTGAACCTTTTTTCTTCCATGATTTGTGATCTTCACTGGTGTCCATGGATTACATGAAATCTTTCCACCTTAATCCACCTTTGTCATGGTAGGGAGAACACGTCAATGGAAGGGGGGGGGTCATCTAAGATAGCACAAGGGTTAATGAGTCCATTTTAAAATGGAAACGTTCAAAGCAACGCACAAGGGTTAAATCAGGGTATGCAGCGCACATATTAAGTTAAAATTACATGATTGACACACAAATCAATGAGTTGCACATGAACAGCGTGGTGGGGTCATCTAAGAAAGCACAAGGGTTAAAAGGATTTATGCTACAGTAACAAGCAAACATATATTTTCTATGCAACTGTAATTGTCACTTTAAAAAGCTAAAAAATAAAAATAAAAGAGTTATTTAACATTCAGGAGTAGTTAAGTTTATTTTTCATTTCATTTAGTTACATGTATAAGTTATTTCTGGCCCTTTGAGGATAGACACTATGCTGTTCAGAACGCAGCTGCTAGATTATTAGCTGGAACTAGCAGAAGAGATCACATCACTCCTGTGTTGGTTTCACTCCAGTGGCTCCCAGTTGATTCCAGAATCAAGTTCAAGATCCTCCTGTTAACCTATGAGGCCTTACTTACATGGTATGGCCCCGTCCTATATTAAGGACCTCATGGTCCCTGACCACCCAAACAGAACGCTTCGCTCGCATAATGCAGGACTGCTTGTGGTTCCTAGAATTAGTAAAAGTACGGTTGGAGGTAGAGCGTTTAGCCACCAAGCCCCTGTTTTATGGAATAAACTCCCTGCTCATGTAAGAGAGGAAAATTCAGTTTCTACATTCACAGTTAGACTGAAAAAATTCCTCTTTGGACAGGCTTATTGTCAGACTAGCTAGTATTCAGAGAATATTTAATGTTAATGTGTTTAAATTAAAATTAATAACAATAACAATTTGTTTTTAGTAGGCTGCTAGAATTTGAAGCTGGGGTAACTATGGTGCACTGGGGTTCTGTCCTCTTTTCTCATCTACTTCTACCCTCCTTCTCTCCTCTATTCTTGATCATTATTCATCATTTAGTTCTCCATGCTTCTGTTTGGTGCAGTGCGATTCATGTACGCTCCATCTTCCCCTCTCCCCTCCTGGGGAGTGGGAGTGCTTCCAGATTCCAGTTGGCTCATCCGTGCTCCTGTTCCTGACCGTGTACCTAGTCTTTGCTCCTGCTCCTACACCTCACTGTGGATCCTGCCTCTGGCTCGTCTCTGGCTCGTCTGTGCTCTGTACCTGACCGAGTACCTCGTCTCTGCCCCCCTGACTGTCTCCCCAACTCCGGCTGGATGAAGCTCGTCTGCTGGACTTTAAACATGTAGTTGTAGAGTTAGAAAAGTTAATTCTTCTCTAAGAGTTCTGGTAAATCGCCTGTCCGTCCTGGGGGAGGATCCCTCCTTCATGTGGGCACCTCTGAGGTTTCTTCGTTTTTTCCGGAATCCGTTTTTTTTAGGAGTTTTTCCTTACCGCGAAGGGGGGTCTAAGGGCAGGGATGCCAGTATAGCTTAGTCAGATTGTTAGTTCATTTTAGTATTTTCCTATTGAACTTTATGTTTTCATGATCCTTTTGAGGTTAATGTTTCACTTTTTCAATTACCGATACGAAGCCCATCGAGACGACTGTTCTTGTAAATTTGGGCTATACAAATAAAATTGAATTGAACTGAATTGATGTGGCCCTCGGTGAAAATGAGTTTGACACCCTGCTATAAAAGTTTAAAATAAAAATAACATATTTACATAACATTATGTACATATACTAATCCATTCATTCAGTAAAATTAGAAGTGAACCTAAAAGTAATTGGGCGTTGTAGGGCGGTCGACCCATGATCGTAAGATTGCAGGTTCGATTGACACCTTTCACGCCCCATTTGTCAAAGTGCCCTTGGGCAAGACACTGAAACCCCCTGGCCTCTGGTGGTAGGTTGGTGCCAGTGTTCAGCAGAGGAGCCGCCATCAGTGTGTGAATATGTGAATGGGACTGTGACTGTAAAGCGCTTTAGGTTAAGGTAGAAAAGCGCTATATGAGTATACGCCATTTACCAAAGGTATGAACATTATACACACATACAAGACAAGATGATTGCACGGCTTGGTGAGTGGAGGTTTACTCAGTGTTGACAGCTCTGGTTGTCAATGAGCCATTTCTTTAAGTGTTTTGATTTCTGAGTTCCACTCAGTAGCAGCTCTAACAGAAAAAGCAGTCTGACCAAAAACACTTTTTCTAAAGGGAATGATACAGTCTCCTCTGACTGCACTCCGAGTTCTGTTGTGATCAGCTGATCGGATGTTAACAAACTGGTGAAGAAGAGGGGATGATGAGCCATGAATGATTTTGTGCATGAGACAGAGATTTGAACATTTGACCATGTTTTCCTAACTCAGTAATCCATGTTTTTGTAATAGTACAATAGAACAATGCAGTGGCGGTTTTTCCTTTGGGCAATGTGGGCGGTAGCCCAGGGCGCAATCTTGTACGGGGCGCAGAATCACCCAGAAAACAAAAACAAATATTGACAGTTTTTTCCCTTCAGTTTTTCTAGACTAAACCGCCCAATTCTACGTAAAGTTGATAAAATTTTATGCTTCTACTATAGTGTCCATTTGCTGCTACAATGACAATGGGGGGTGAGGGTGGGGGGCACCGTCCAGTGTTTCGCCCAGGGCAAGGACAGCCTCTGGGACGATGGTGAACAATGTTGGGTATCTTATCCAAAGTTTTAATGGTTTGTTTGTATAATGTTTGCAGAGGTTTTAAAGATGTATTACAAGCCTGTGAGCAGACCGGTAAACAGATACTGTATGTGAGAAAACCATGGAGTGCATGAACATTTATGCTGAATGTGTGGACATCTGATGGCGAATGTGTCTGAAATGACTGAGGTTGAATTGGATTCTATTGCAGACCCTTTTGATATGTGATTTGAAAGACAGCTTTGAATCCAATTATAACACCCAGATATTTGTGTTCTGACACGATCTGCAGCCTTTCACCTGAGACAAAAACATCTGGTTCAGCAGTGAAATTCTTATTGGACTTGGTGAAAAACATTGCAACTGTTTCAAATGCGTTTAACTGCAAGCAAGAGTACTTCAACCAAGCTGTGATGTTGACAATAGCTTTCATTTCTCCTTGTCTGTTCACCCCTCTTTCCTTTCCTTCACATATCCGATCATCAGGCACCATGCGGGTTATGGGGTCATTTCAACCAAATCTGGAGGTGAGTTTAGGACCACATTGGCAAATTGTCTGAATCTTTTCCTTCTCAGTGAGTGTTTTCATGTGGCTAGGTTACACTTTTTTTTTTAATTTTACAACCATCAACCAATGAATCATTCTGGTAAAGATCAGATGCATAGGTCATATGCTTTCTTTTTCTTTTTTACCATCACATTAATGGCTAACAGCTCCGACATCACCAGCCTTGCTGCACATTCACCAGCTCAGTGCTTCTCCACTTGGGAAGCTGACAGACTGTCTTCACTCCTCACACCCAGGCCAGATATGCAATTTATCAGCTGCAAAACATGCAGGAGTGCCAAAGATGGAAGGAACTCCTATCGGGTCTGGCTGCATAAGCTGCTGCTCAGTATGCTCTGCCTGGGCTCATTTCACCCTCCAGCAGACAGCGGACCCTGTATGGGCCCCTTGGTAAAAGACCAGAGGCACTCCTGCTTGGAGTCCCTCCACCTCTGCCCCTCTCCTTTGCCTGAGGGGGAGATCAGAGTGACGGGGCCAACAGGACGGGATATTATGATGCACCTGGCATCGCGTGCACGCGCCCAATTCTGTCACTTTTATTACCACGGTGCATTCGTGTGTTAAAGCAGGATTTGTGCTGCAGATACCTACCATGTTCAACAAGTGTGGCTGATGTCGGCCCTCGGAGGGAACGGGCTGCTATGAGATGCCAGAACTTGGTGGGGGGGTAGATGGATGACGACTGCTCCAAAATGAAACAATTCATTCCCACCATTCTTTTTATAACTACAGACTAATTATTTTAGTCATGAAGGTTATTTCATAACTCTGCCGGCCTGCTTTGCATGGTGCAAATGAATTGAGTTGGAAGGGAAGATCTGAGCTGATTTTAAATTGGTTCCCGGAACCTGCCAGGCAAACGCATGGGCGTATGGATTGTGTTATTTTTTTTTAGCTGGAGGTTTCGACATAATGCAGACTGATTTCACTGTGAAGATATTAGTTAGATGAATAAATGAATGTCTGACAGACTCATTTCTGGGGTATTTTGTCAAATACTAATGCAGTCTTTTTCTCATCCACTTTTTTTGTTCTTCTGTGGAAAACTGTCTTTCCAGAGCTTCACCTGAGTTTTTTTTTAGAACATACATGACAGAGAAGCAGGTATGTTTTGCACCTTTTTTAAACAATATTTTAACAAAAAACTGATCAGTCCATCAATAAAGTCCAATGTGTGGAAACACTGAGTTTAGCAAAGACATGTAATGTGACCATCCAGTGTGCTAGAATGTTCTAAGAATGTTCCCTTTGGATTCTTTCGATGTGGAAAGACAACTGTGGGCTGAATTTTAGGAAACTAACATGTGAATGGATTTGCCATTCAGTCTTGTTTACTTGTTTGTTTGGACACATATTTCATTTTTGCTTTGAACGTTGCTTTGAACGTTTCCATTATAAAATGGACTCATTAACCCTTGTCCTATCTTTGATGACCCCACCCTTACATTGACGTGTTCTCCCTACCATGACAAAGGTGGATAAAGGTGGAAAGATTTCATGTAATCCATGGACACCAGTGAAGATCGCAAATCATTGAAGAAAAAAGGTTCAGAGCACTGTCTAGTGGGTCTAGATGACCCAACTCCCAATGGTAAAGTGCTTAGGATAGCACAAGGGTTACAGGGGAGGCCATAGATACTGTCAGGTCTATGCTGAAGAGCCAAACTCAAATATGCCATTGTATGAGCATTTATAGAATAATCAAAATGAACCTTTTTTCTTCAATGATTTGTGATCTTCACTGGTGCCCATGGATGACATGAAATCTTTCCACCATTATCCACCTTTGTTATGGTAGGGAGAACGCGTCAATGTAAGGGTGGGGGGGGGTCATCTATGATAGCACAAGGGTTAATATTTGTTTGTGGAGCTCCTAAATATCACATTTGAAATAGTTCAAATGTTCTGTTGACTTTTTGTTTGTATCCTTGCAAAATGTCTTTGTAGTGAAGCAACTGTTTAAGAATTTTAGTTCTATTTTTTAATATATTGCGTAAAAATCATTAAACTTGCATATAGAAACCTGTCAAATGGTGCAGATTTCATATTTATGCCATTGTGGGTCACTCGGTTTGAGGGCTCAGAATCTTCTATGTCCCATCAAAAGGATCAATTTTTGGTGTTTAAATTCAGATGCTATTTTTATGACATATTTATCATGTCAGTGTGGATCATCCATGTTGTTCCCCAGTTCTTCTCCTCTGCCTCTGCTCCCACCCTTCATGCATGTTTAACGTTTTCCAGTTTTTGCATCCAGATCTGCAGATCGAGGATCGTATAAAACACGCAGGCAAAGCCTTGAGATCATGACAAAGAGATCTCAATTCATCAGAAGAAAGTTTCCTTTTCCCAGTTTCTTGAATTACTGAATATAATTTTATTTTATTGGTTGATGTTGGACTCATAGCGGGTCGCAATAAGCCTTGGTTTCAACAGCTCCAATCCTTTCTTTGGATTCGTTTGCGGAGCCCTTTTTTCATTCAAAGTTCAAAGTAGCACCTGGGAGAGCAGCAGCAGCAAAGAGATGTAAAAAATTCACAATGGCACGTCTGCCTTTGATCTCTTCCTAACACAAATGCGCTTGCTGCTTCCTGTCTCATAATGTCAGACCCTTAACCAGGCTCTGGAAAACACACGCAGAAAAGATTTGTATTTGGAAAAGGTTTTAAGCCCCTTCTGAGCGAATCTAGTCAAGAAAGTTTGTGCGCCTGAAGCCAAAGTAAGTGAAAATAAGAAAAGAAACTGGCAACTCTACAGCACGTTTCTTTCTTTCTTATATTTCAGAGATGATGGATAAAATGAAGCAGAGTGAAAAGTCTAGTAGAATTCAAGTTTGGAGAATTTTTTTGGCTAGCGGCTCCTTAAGACGGATTAAAGGCTTATCATCCAAAGGTGTGTTCGGTGTTCAGATCATTTGTTGAGGAAATATGAAAGAACACAGAATACGAACCAAATATGATGAATAATGCATTTGTAATGTGATGTGAGACTCATGTTAAACACGTCCAAATTCACACATTAACGCCGCCGTTCCAGTTGATCTGCAGTGCAACATGCAGCCCGGCCAGAGTCTGCAGGCAGCATTCATACATAAGTCAGAGCAAGCTGTGCTTTTCTTTCGGTTAGCAACCCAAGGCAAACAGAACTCTGCACGCCATGAATGCATTGAGCATACTAATGCTTTTGCATTGCAATGATGCGTTGCTTTGAAATGCTAACAACTACAAAGCAACCAACATGTGGAATGCAACAGCAGCGTGGGCCCGACTGTTGATTGGGCAGTTCCTCACCTGGAGCTGAGATTCTGCACAGCCGGAGGTGCCAGAGGTTAATTAAGCTCCAGGAAACAATGCTTTAAGACCCAAAGCTTCTTTTCTAGTTTTGTTTTTTGAGATTTCATCAGCACAATAATAAGTACTGAAGTTAAACATTTAATCTTTCAAGTTCATTTAGTAAAATAGACTTAAGCAGCAAGAGAAAAACCAAGAGCATTTTTTTAATCAAAAAGCTGTCCTAAAAGGCAATGATCTTAGATTTGGTTTACTTAAATGGATTAAAAATAATTAAAGAGAGAGCATTTAAGTGTAAATCTACATTCTCTTCGGGCATTTAGCTCATGGTGTTCCCACTGGAGAGGTTACTACTTCTTTTTCTACGGTTTACCAGCGCATGTCCTCCACCTACAGTTAGAAGAGGCTTGGTGTGAATCTAGCTCCAGGCTTTTTCTTTCACAGCTCTATTCCGATATGAAAGACAGAAACCACTATTATTAATTTCTCCTTCATGATCAATTTTCAAACGGTTTGTGCTTCCGTGATGTCACGACCAAATCCAAGTCCCTGATTGGAGGCTTTTGATGCTCAGTGGCAGCACATTTTGTATGTAGAGCTCAAAAACAAGCAGTTATGCGTGAATGGAAGAGTTTTGAATGCCCGAAATGCGCATTTACATATATCATTATTGAAAGTGCCCGCTTGAACATGGGTTGCCGAGGGTGATGTGAACACAGATTTAGACAAAGCTTACGGGTAAAAAATGTAAATAGGCATTAAAGATCCACTCGGATGAAAATCAGTTTTTGGTGTTTGGTTTTTTTATGATGAAGGACATAAAAACTTTAGGTTTAAAAGTATTTCTTTATTCAAATTGTTGATAACCAGGGGCAAGCAAGACTGCAATTTGGAAAAAGATCGTATTTGTGACGCAGAAAATACACTATGTGGGCCTCAATCTCCCTCCCTCCTCCCCTTTCTGATGCATCCACTGTGAGACAAATAGATCCATGAACGTCTTTGTTTTCCTCGTCTGAGCTGCAATCTGGATCTAAACTGTACGGCTGGATGGCTCTGATATTGTTCACCATTTTTGCTTTACCAATAATGTTTGTTTGAGGTTGTGAGGGGCTGTAAACTGTCAGGCAAGAGCGTCTACACAAGGATGATGGGAAATGAGGGCTGGCTTACTCCATGCCAACACTATAGAGCAAAGGATGATTGGAGTGGGACTTTAAAATGTTTCAATTAGACACGTTTTAAGGAATAATGTTTTTGCATTTGTCTTTACTTTATATTTTATTCAAATGTTTAAGTTTCCCCGCACATGTATTAAAATATTTCTTTGCTGATTGTTTGAATGCAGGACTGGAAAACACTGATGCTTCTTCAACTGATAATTGTTGACTAAAAATTCACAGGAAAGATGAAACCTGGAAGAGAGTTCTTAAGTATAATTCAATACCTATCAGGAAATATGGCTGACACTTGTACAAATAGGCATGATTAAAGTGTAGAAAGTGCAGGTTTGACATTGATTTTTATGCACACGACTGTTTTGCACAAAACGATTCGCTCTAACGAACCCTGCTAGCTCCTCCAATCAGCATCCTCGGCTTCTATTGATGTCAGCGGATGCAGTTATTACTTCCTCAGATGTCGGCAAATGTTTATGACCACTGGAAAATCTTTGACTACACCTTAACTAACAAGAACACAGAGCAAAAAAAAAAAAAAAATAAAAAGGGGAGGCTCCTCCTCCCTCCTCTGCCAGCATGCTGTTTGGAGCGGCGTGCTGCGGCAGCTGCGTGAAACGGAGGCTTTGCACTGGAGGCACCACCGCTGGTATTAATGCATAACCATCACTCTCCTCTGCATCTAAATGTTTCATTACAGCCAAAGCGCAGACACAATTTCTTGGCCTATATGGTCTCGCTCACCAGCAAGCGCCGCTCTCTTAAGGGGAAAGTAAAGCGTGACAAATTGAAATAAATGAGAGACGGAGAGGGGAGAGGAGATGAGATGGGGAGGGCAACCAGGAGGTCTTTTCTGTATGTGGCCCGGCAGCAAAGATAAGATGTGGATTTTTCCAAAAACTGTTGTGTTTCTGTACCGTGGAAGTCAAATGGCTCCAGTTTTGATAAAACCAACAATCTTTAATTTTTAAATGTTTGATTTAGCTATTATCCAAACGTTTTGTTCAATGTTAATACATCATATTCAGCATGAAACACGTATTGATCAATAATTTCACCTTTTCCTGCTGAAAACCAAATTTTTGCTGCATCATCCATTTGATGCGTAAGGACTTTATTATCCAGGGGCGGAGCTGTAGGGGGGCCAGCTGCCACCCAGTAAAAAGCCTTCCCTCCCCACTCCCCCCCCCCCCATTTTGGAATAACAGCATTAGTTATAGCACCTCTGCTAAAAGAACTGCTGTTTTAATATATATGACAATAACCATAATCGTGCATGGTTTGAAAATTCCCCTGATGGAAACTCGACCATTTCAAAAACAACCTCGCATTTATGGAAGAAAAAAAAACTTTTTGTACTTTGAAGAGGTGTTTTTTTAAATTGAAATTGACGTATCTGCTACAACTGCAATGGAAACGCTTTTTAAAAATTAAATGAGTCAGATAGTAATGGCGTTGCTCTTCTTGGTAGGAACTGGCTGCCTTGGTCGCTGCACAGCGGGCGCCACCAGAGGTCCCACAGCGTCACACAGCTCATCAAAAGTTGAGCGTGTCATGAGGAGTTGTTGGAACCACAGCTCCTCTGTAAAACCACCAACCACCATTTCCCAAAATGGCTTCATCCGTAGCCCCTCCCACGTGTAAAGAGCTCGCCGCTCCATGACCTGAAGAAGACGCCGACGTCTCCTTTGAGAGATGATGAGTGCTAATGCCGTGGCAGATTTTTGGATGTATCTGCTGTCAATCAAAGTATTGTTTACATCCATGTTTTTGAGTGACTTATTGCACGAGTTGGTTTGTGTTTATTTGCGTGATTATGATTTAATGGCAACATTGTGCTTTTTCGACATTACTAGAACTTTGATACCTCAATCAAAATGCAAAAAGCTGACAGGTATCGGCAGTCGAAGCGAGCTGCAGCCCGGACTGTTGCGGAGGCAAAAACTCGGGCCTGGGAGGAGTTCGGTGAGGCCATGGAGAAGGACTATCGGTTGGCCTCGAAGAGATTCTGGCAAACCATCTGGCGCCTCAGGAGGGGAACGCAGTTCTCTACAGGCAACGTTTTCAGTGCAGGTGGGGAGCTGTTGACTTCGACTGGGGACATTGTCGGGCGGTGGAAGGAATGCCGCGTGGCAGTCGGGAGCTGTACCACTGGACTGGCAGACAGGGGTGGTGGTTCCCCTCTTTAAGAAAGGGGACTGGACGGTGTGTTCCAACTACTGGAGAATTACACTCCTCAGCCTCCCTGGGAAAGTCTATGCCAGGGGCACTGGAGAAGAGAGTCCATCCGATAGTAGAACTTCAAGAACAACAGTGGGATTTCTGTGGTCGTGGTCACTGGTCGTGGAACAATGGACCAGCTCTACACCCTCTTTAGGGTGCTGGAGGGATTGTGGGAGTTTTCTCATCCAGTCCATATGTTCTTTGTGGATTTGGAGAAGGCGTTCGACCGCGTCCCCCGTGGTATCCTGGGAGTATGGGGTCCGGGGAGCCTTACTGAGGGCTGTCCCGTCTCTGTATGACCGGAGTAAGAGCTTGGTTTGCATAGCCGGCAGTAAGTCAGACAGGAAGGGGGGGTGGAATCTACTTTACAAAACCTTTTTGAAAGTCAGTCATACGGTGACATTCTGTAACCTAAATTTTAATAAATGTACAGAAAAAAATCATGCTTTTCTTGGGTTAATTTTTGTGTGAAATTCCCCCCAAAAAATGGGAACACAAAACAATGTTGTCTAAGGTGACAGTTGGTTTAGTCGACGGACTTGAGGCCTTCGTGAGGACATTTAATGCTAAATGCCAAAAACATCTGAAACATGGACAAAAAATGGTCAAAGCCATCTGGTGCCTGAAGAGGAGAAAAGAGACAAAGAAAAGGGTATGTTCTCATAGCTAGATGCACGTTTTCTAAGGCTACCTGGCCCTGCAACAACAACGTTGTTGAAGTACGGCCAAATGTTGCAAATAACGTCATTGTTTATTTTTTGAGATTTTCTTTCGTTAGTTATGATTCGTGTGTCTGTCTGCTCTGCTGTAACACAAAGGTTTTGTTGTGTTTTTTTGTTGTGTAATTAGTTCATAATGTTAAATGAGCTGTGATGGTAGCATGCTGCTGCTGCTGCTGCTGCTGCTGCTGCTGCTGCTGCTGCTGCTGCTGCTGCTGCTGCTGCTGTTGCCATAACATGCTAACTTCAGATTGGCCGTTACTTCAATCATCATTTGTGGCAGCCTAAACGTTTTCACAATGTTTTTTTTAACAGTTAACTGGGGATTTAGGGGTTAATTTTGAGCCTGCATTTATGAAGTTTATTTTTTATTTATTTACAAATGTTGGGTTATATTATTAGTCAACAGAATTTTCACAAGTCGGTAGGTAGTTCTAAAGATGAATATTTGCCATTTACTACAACTCTATGGTGACAAAACAGAATTTAACAGGTCGTAATTAAAAATGTGCCAATCAAAGGATTGACGACAGCAAACATGAGCTTATTTTTCTTCTCTGAAGTACAAATTGATATAGAGCATGACAATTTAAAATTCCAATTCATAAATATTTTTTAAAAGGCCTATATTGCAGATGAGGAGCTGACGGAGCAATGCGAGCCACTAGACGACATACTGCATTTTGAAGGGAACTGTGATTTGGACAGAAGAGAGCTTGTCAGGAAATCAAGAACTTGGCTAACTTGCCATCAACGACTCTAAGTCTCCTTGAGCTTATTATCACTTCATGTCTGATAAGGATCTGTCAGAAATATATCTCAACTTTTGGACTGCTCTCAGGATTGGACTTACCTTACCGTCACTGTGGCTCAAGTATTTAAGTCATACCTAAGGTCAACAATGTCTCAGGAGCGACTCACTAACGTTGCTGTTGTTAGAATCAATCATTCAGTAGGGGAGCAGATTTCATGATGACGTTATTGACGAGTTTGCATCAAGGAAGGCTAGAAAGGTTCGGTTTTAGTTAGTGTTTTCTGTTCTCAGTGCAATGGTGCTGCAGTTATATTTATTTTAGCGTTTTATTTGTGTGATAAAAGACTTGTGCTTTATAAGGTTGATTTTATATTATTTATTCAATGTTGTGTTTCGACCAGGGAGAAATTCAGAGTAGAACCGCCACCGGTGGTTGGGCCCTCCCTTAGAGATAGGGTAAGAAGCTCGGTCACCCGCGGAGAGCTCGGAGTAGAACCGCTTCTCCTCCACATCGTAAGGAGCCAGCTTAGGTTGCTCGGAACACCTCTCCGGATGCCTCCTGGACGCCTCCTCCTAGAGAGGTGTTCCGGGCATGTCCCACTGGGCGGAGGCCCCGGGGAAGACCCAGGACACGTTGGAGAGACTATGTCTGTCGACCCGGTCCCACCCGGTCCCAGATAAACGGAGGAAGATGGATGGATAGAATTTTGATCATTGTTGCACATATATGTGATGGAAATGCAGCTAATGGTGACTATTCACACAATTAATGACCTCCTGATGGGAAAAGTCTTTTAGGTTCTTTGGTTTTCTTCATTTAGTGTTTTTTGTCTGAATTAATCATTTAATTTTAATAAACTCCAACTTTTCTCAATATATATTGTCCTAGCTGTGTTCATAAATTAAATTGTCTTTTGAAATGATGTGCTTCTGTGGCGAAATTAATTCAATTTCTGTGTTTTTTCCACATTTTCTTATCATCAGGTGACTTGTTAGGGGAAAAGACTGAATCCACATCCTCTACTTTTCTCAGCATTTTCTTTCTGTTGTGCTTCTCTGAGTCGGTCTGGGTTGGTTTATGGAAGGAAAATCAAACCCATTTGTTGTGAAGATGCATCAGAAACAAAAACTGATGATTTTGTTTAGAAAACTTTCACCACATGAAGAAAACTTTGAGTTTGGGAGGTTTGCGAAGTGGGGATTTTGGATCTAACGGAGCATTTCTTTAATCTATCATACAGTTTCAGACCAAAGCAGAGTTTCTTTTAGATTAGTGCTGCATTTAAATCTGAATGTCCAGAGGCAAAGGGAAATTGGTTTTGTTGTTGTTTGGCTGATTTGAAAGAGCCGTGTAACTGTTAACCCTCTGGCAGTGAATCAGTTCACATGCCTCAACAATCTCTGACCAAATGTGCTTTTTATTTATCTGCAAAGCTTTCAATGCAGCCAGTTAAAAAAAAATCTTTATTTTAATAACTCTAATTCAAAAATGTCAACGTTTCTATCCATATAAAAATCCAGAACTCTGGCTGTCATTTGCATTTTTAATGTACCGGTACATCGTTTGAAAAACAAGTTGAAAGTTTGCAAGTGACTTGAAACTTACAACTTTACAGTATTTTTTTATTGTGTAAAGAGAATTCACGATTCATTTATCCTCCAGCTAAAGAGTACCTCATATTATTGTACTTTTCAAAGCAGAAGATGCAGTAATGTCCTATTTTCTTCTTCAAAATATGTTTCTGCTCAATACAAACTCAAGAAACTGCATATTCTGATTGGCTGGACTTTGAACAATCTACACCGACACAGTTATTTAATAAGATTTCTGTAAAGATGACCCAAAAAGTGATCATAATTCCTTTCTTAGCTTCACCGTGCAATGAAATCAATGTCTTCTTGTAACATTAGGATCCTGACTAAAGATGCTGTGTAGTTCTCTTCTGACGAACATTTTTGCTTCGAATTTTTGTACCTGAACAAGTTTTTTATGTTTATTATTTAAACACTTAGTTTGGGCCCTCCAGATACAACAACCACATTTTCAAGGGGGTCCTCTATCCCATAGACATTAGGCGATACTGGGAATTTGGGTATCGATTCGATACCAGGTAATTACAGGGCTAGTACCGCCGATATCGATTCTGATACTTTTTTCTTGAAGTATTTGATAATGGAACATTTTGAAATACACATTTTTTGTTAAATAAGTGTAAAATGAAACACAGGACAGAGACTTTTGGCAACAAAAAATGTTAATTAACAACAATCTGAACTGAACACGCCCATCAAATATAAAACATGCGAGATACAATAATTTGATAATAAGAAAACAGTAACTAGTGCAAAACAAAAAATAAAATAAGCAAACATGTAACAAAAATGTTAGTATAACAAATATGTCACGGTACCCCCAGCCAGCTCCTCCTCCTCATCAGGTCCACCTGCGGACACCAGCTGTCCCGCCTCTTCCTCATCAGCGGCTGGACTCATAAGGAGAACCAGGACCTGTACTCGACGCTAGTTCGTTGTACTCCACGGTGCATCCTCTGGCTCTGTTCACGATTATTGTTCATGCTTCGTATACCTCGCCTAACTCTGTCTTGTTTCTGCCTGCATAGGATCACATCCACATCAGTCACGCTCTGGACTCACAGACTCACCGTTTCTCTGGTCCCTCCTCGTCACCCCTCTGGACATCCTCCGGGAAGAACGGTGTTCGCCGCCAAGACCCTCCAACCATCCTCTAAACGTTATCTCCTGGAACTCTGTCATTCCTCAGATTAAATTCAGTACTACTCATCCTCTTCGCCTGCCGAGTATTCCTTCCGGGTTCCAGCATCTGGGTCTGCCACAGCCTCGCTAGCCATGACAAAATATTTGGGAACAATAAAAAAGGCAGTGATAAAATATCAGTCACTAGTGAAAAAAGTGAATAAAAACAGCACTATGATAAATATAAAAATATAAACAACAAAAGAAAAGTTGCCTTTGCTGGAAATATGTGGCTCTTTAATGACTCAGCTCTCTGATGGACCAGGGAGGAGAGGGGCAAGGTCATGTGATCATGGGTGTGACCGGCATTGAGAGAGAGGGAGGTGCGTTGTTTACACAGACACACAATGTTGCCAGATTGGGCAGTATTTACTCAAATTGTTTATTTTTTTGCCAGATCTGGCAACACTGCAGACAGATAGAGACTGCACTTGCATTCACATCACGCTAGTATCAATATTTCACCTTGGTATCAGTACTATCAATACTCTGATCGAAACGCCAACCCCTAATAGACATTCGGGTACAGATTCAGGAGCAAATGGAAAACCAAAAAACAAACAAAAAAAACTTCTCAAGTGTAGCTTCCGCAGACGCCATCATCAATTCACATTAGGGCGTGTTGCTGTCCTCTAATTTGCATATATAACAAACTTCTTTGTTGTTGGTTTTTTCCTTTTTTTAAGGCCTAGTAGAAATCAAAAGCATGCCAGTGGAAACATTTTGACTAATCAATAGATCTTGATAGTCAGTTTTTGCTCTGTAATATCATCGATTAGGACGAGTTGCAACTACAGAAAATTTGTCTACACCAAAATTTAAGACACATTTGACCTTTTGAAATGTTTTTTTTTCTTTAGATAATTGTTGTGTAAAAAAGTGTAATTTTATTTTGTGCAGTTGCTACAGTTTAAAGACCCTCTCTGATCATCCTTTGATCTTTTGTGTTTCCAGTGGTCTTTCAATTATAATTATGCCATTTTTAGCCAAAATCAAAAAAATTGTTGTTTTCCAAGACATAGAGTCTACTGAGCGGCAGGAGTTCATTGAAAATTCACCCCTGAGTTGTGGGCGGACAATTGGAGTGGAGCAACCCCGCCCCCCTTCCCTTTGCGGACCGTAGCAGGGAGCTTGTTTCCTGTCTAGCATATTTTCCACGGCATAAATAGGATCTTTTTCAAACTGCATTTTATTTTGTCTGCTCCTGATTCACAATGATTTGGATAGAAATATACTTATTTTTATTATTATTCATATCTGTCCCCCATCATCAGAAAAATGCTATAAAAATATGTTAAAAACATGATTTTCATCTGAATAGGTCTTAAATTTTCACATGAGTGCTGCATTCACTGCACTTCGCTGTATCTTTCCAATTCTTTTCGTTTGACACTTTTTCAATTATTGTCCTAATGGAATAATTAAGATGTCAATTCAAAGTTTCAACCACTGAAAAAGTGAAGAAAAAAACAAACAAACAGGAATAAGAATGGAAGCATTTGCTCATGCAGGGTACCATGGCAACCGTTTGGGTTACATTTGAATGTCGCCGTTGTTTAGCTGCTGAATAGAAAGAAGAACGCTGCGCTGAAAGCCGGCTCATCACACAGCTGGACGAGCACTAATAATCTGCCTCCTTTCTCATTTATGTATTTTTTTTTGTTGCTCTTTTTCCAGTTTCCTTCAAAGCCCCATGCACTCAGCTCCCCCTTGTTCGTGCAGCTTTGTAAAGAAGGGTCAAAGAGAAGCTTAATCAAAGGGTCATTTGTGAGTCTCAATGGGGAAGAAGGCCTGCTTTTCTCCTTAATGGGCTCAGCTCAACACAAGTGTCCCAGCAACAATGGAAATGGTTGTATTGCTAAATGAAACATTGTGAAAGGGGAACCATAAAATCCCAGAACTCTGTTTCACATTGGTGAGTTGTGTCTGCAAATGGAGGGAAGAACAAAAGAAAATCAAGATGACGACTTGGTCAAACAAGAACTCTGAACTGTAAATATTTGACATTTTAAGTTGGCCGCTATTAAACTGTTCTGCACTGTGAGAGCAGTCCATCCACCAATTAGGTCTCCATCTTAATATAATTACTGAGTCTGTGGCTCATTTATAACAACACACTTGCAAACAAAGACATGCGTGCATACGCCAGGAGCTCCTGAGGCAACAATTATCAGCTCAAACATCCTGGAAAAGGCAGGCTGCATCATGTAAATGATTTGATACAAATAAGCTTCCCCTAATTAAAGGGCTTCATTTGCTAAAAGGGGTAAGAGAGGGAGACTCACGTTGGAGCTGGCTGAAACATGCAACTACAACCTAAATGCCTGAGGTGCCGCCAAAAGGGATGACGTGGAGAAGGTGCGTCTTTCTGATTTAGCCGTTGAGGCCAAAACGATTTGTACACCTGTGTTTGAAGACATTCAAAACAGTTTGGACTTTTGCTCCGAAAGGAAACTTCAGCTGCCACTTCAAATCAAACGGATTACAACAGATAAATAAAAACACTGCGATTACATGACATGTTGAGCGTGTAGAGGTTTAGTCATATGTACCTGCACAGGGGGTTTTACTCGTAAAGGCGCTGCCAGTTTTTGGGTCATACAGGGAAGGTCACAGAGAGGAGCGGCTGCGTATTAAGGGGAGCTCAGGTGTGTCTTGCAGCTCCTTTGAGGCGTGTAAACCCACCTTATGCCCAGGTTTATAATTCAGAGCAATTTAATCACTCAGGTCGCATTGGTTGCAAAGCCAATTTCTGCAAAATGAGACGCAATCTGATGACATCATTTGTGGTATAGTCGCATTCATATTGCACTTAAAACTACAGTTATACTTACTTCAAGCGATTGGAGGACCGAGCTAACTAATTCCAACAAATTGCAGTTTCCATATCCTAGGATTTAAAGAATGGCTGCTATTACTGTATTCTAATTACAAGAGGGGTTAGACCCTATTTCATTCACAAGAAGTTCTAAAAAAGTAAAAATAAAAACATGACATTTCTACTGCACATTTACTTTCTAATGCAACTATAACTCCAGCTATATTCCATTAAAAATGGATAAAGTATTAAATCATTTCAATTTTTCTTTCAAGTTTGGCATTCTGAGGTGTTTAAATACAAACATATCCCTGAAACATATCCCAGCTGCCCTGGGGCAGAATGAAAGGGGTGTGGCTGCCAGTTGGCGTCTACGGCCCCTCTGACCATCGCCGCGACATTCATACGCAGTCACACACCAGTGGAGCCGCAGTGGAGGCAGGGAGGGGGAAGTGTCTTGTCCAAGGACACAGCGGCAGTTGGAGTGTGGATCAAACCGCCGATCCTTCAATCGTTGGACAACTTGCTCAGCTGCCTGAGCCACTGTTGCCCCGATAATATTTGAAAAACAGAATCTCAAAGATCCCTACATATCACTATAAATAAAATACCAAATCCAGGAAACGCTGGAGACAATGGCGTCATCAGAGTTGCAAGTGAATCCGTCAACCAACCAGACCGCATAATTGTGGAAGGGACGCGGTACGATGGCCAGTTGGCCCACTGCCGTGAAATATAAACCGAGCATTAGGGGACATCATGAAAATGGAACGTACCATTGTTGTGCATGTGGTAATGGCATAGTGAAGTAATGGAAGTAGCATCCACCCAGGACGTACTGGTGATGCTGTCATATGGTGTCGTTACACCGCACTTTAGATGTTAGTAAGGTTAGTAAGGAGTACTTGCGCCTTACTTTTTTTTTTTTTTTTTTTTTTTAACTTGTCCTGTCCAACAGCTGGGCAGACAGATGAGAGCTGAGGGCCTCTTGTGTTGGACATATTTTACTTTAACAATAGGGGTTATTAATCTTCATACAAACCAGAGGTATGTCTGAATAAACCCCTTTTGTAATTGAGGCCAAACTTTATTAATTTCAACCATGTTTGAAAATCTTTGGTGTTGGACCGGACGGAAAAGGAAAGAAGGGAAGAAGAGAGAGGGATGTTAGAGAGAGGGGGGTAGGAGGGTGATAATAGGAGGGGAGGGGGGATAAGACCATGAAGCAGCATAAAGCAACAAGTTTACTGGTTGTTTATCGTTACGGTAAGGTTCAAATGTAGTACAAAAAGGGCGGGGCCTGTCCGCACACACTCAAATGTTATCAACACACCTGTTAGCTGCAAAAATGTCCACGTCGACATGTACACAAAACAGATAGAGTTCACATGCATACTTATGCCTTAAAACCAACTAGTGTGAAATATTTCAGTCATTAAACCATGCAAACTGTTAGTGCAAAGGTGAGCTAACACCTGTGCTCAGGTGAGTGTTTATGTTCTTCTAAAATGGATGGTGGAACATGAAAAGAAGGAGGAGAGCGCCCAGCCATCCCCACCCCAAGACCCCCGCCGCAGGAGCAGCGGCAGCCGGAATCCCCCCAACGCCACACGTGAACAGGCAGGGAACAACCGCCCCCCGGGCGACCAAGACCGCCACCCAGGCCAGGGCCAGCAGGACCGCCGCGAGGCCCCCAGAGCCAGAGAGCAGGGAGGCACGGAGGGAAAGAGAGCGCCGCCCCAGCCCAACCAGGAGAGCAGCCCCCCCCGCCGCGCCGGGAGAGCCCAACGCAGGGCCCCACCGGAGAAGGACGCCCACAGCCCCAGACGAGCACCCCATCACCACCCAGGAGTTCCGGGCATCCCCTCGCCCCAACCCCAGGTACGAGCCAGGACCCCCCAAGGGAGACGAGCTCCGCACTCCAGGCAGCCACCCACCCGGCCCACGGTTGGTCCAGGGAGGAGCAAGGCAGAGGCCCGCCGCCCCCGCCCAGGAGGGGGGAACCCCGGGGGAAAAAGGGGGCCCACAAGGGGTGTTGTAAATATGGCCCGACCAGGCTCGGCCACAGTTGAAAATTTGGTGGGGCCCAGCGCTCAGGGGCAAGGACCAGGACCCACCCCCGGGGACACGAACACCCCCGGCACAGGTGTAATGTAAACCCCCCCACCGCGCGGAGAGAGAACCGCCGGGCCCAGGAAGCCGGCACCCAGGGGACACGGCCGCCGTTGCCAAGGGGCCCGCACCTTCCTGACCACGGAAATACCACATGCACGGTGTGTGCACGGGATAAATAAGTGCCAGTAGGATTTCCACAAAAACTACTCTCTGATTGTCCGATTTCCTCATTTCTAACAGTCAGGCTGAACGCAAGGAGCGCACACTGATGTGAACACAAGGCTGAAACTGAGCTTCAGTCTTCCGAGTTTTAAAAAGGAATTGACTGCATTTTAATACCCAACCCCACCTTCAGATTTGCTGAATAACAGGAAATGTTTCCAGTGTTAAAATGCTTCTGTGACTGATCTGGTACAGTAGTTTCTGCTGGCTCGAAATCAGCCTGTCCAGTGATTTTTCCCTTCCTGGTCTCAAGATGGCAATCCTTCCCCCTGTAGGATTTCCCAGGGCAGGCATTGATTTCCTGGAGGCTATAGCTTAACCAGGCCCACTGGACAATACAAGAGAACAACATGACATTAAGTTCAAAATGGATGATCTCACAGAAACACAGCTAACAAGACACTGTGGATTTATCTTAGCTGGACAAAGTTCTCCTTATCAGCGAGCGCGCACACATTCACACAAAGCCTTTACGGTCACGCTGAATCAAACCTATTAAACTTCATTAGTTGCAGAGAGGAAGCAGCAGAGAAAAAAAGGGTCAAAGGACACCACTTCTGTTTTTGGTTGATTCCTCCCATGTTATGAAAGGAGCATGGCCTAATCAAAGGGAGGGGAGCATGGAGGTGCAGGCAGCAATGCAGAAGAAAAGCAATTAAACGGTTTACCTTTGAGGGGACTCATCTTCAAGCATCCAGCAGCCTTCCGAGGCGCTCTCCTTTTTGTTTAAAGAAACAGTGACAATTGCATATCTGATTTCACAGTACTTTTCAGCCCAGAGAGATGAAGTCAAAGAACTGAAATGAGAGGGGAGATGCATGCTGGGAATCAAAACTGAGCTTTATTAACATGACAGCATCCCCTTCTGAGAGCTGTGGCACTTTGCAAATGTGACAACTATACTGTGATGTTCTCCGTTCCATGTGGCGTTTAGCTTCCTCCAGCTGGCCTGGGATACTTTTTAGTGCACACATTCTGTACGTGGTTCATGTTACTCATGTTAATCACAAAAAAAGTTGTTTGGGCTGAGAAACAAGCAGAAAAGTTACACTATACAGTATACACCCTTTGCAGCTTATCAGTCCCAAAAGTCCAACATTAACTCCATAATAATCCTTTAGTTTCATTACAGGTTCTTTCTGGGACAAAGTCTCTGATGGATCTGAAGGATTTTTAATTACAGAAACAAAATCTCTGCTTGAACTAGAACAAGAACATGAATCTGTAGGACAGTTTGACCCTTTGACTTACAATTATTTAAGGAAATATTTCACTTGTGCAATGTCTTATGTTTTATGTCTTAGCTTACTTGTTGACAAACTAGATAGTTTCCGTGATGTCACCATTGGAAATGTAGAAATAAATAATAAACGTCCTGATTTCATGACATTACTGGATTCCTCGGAGTAGAAGTCGCATTTCTTTTGCAAAGTTTTGCTGGGGGTGCGACTTTTATTCAGGTGCGACTTATGTGTGATTTAAAAAATAATAATAAATAACAACAACCACTAGAGGACACTGTAGGTAGTATTTGACATAAATGCAGAAGAAGCACCGCTCAGTCTTACGTCGAGCGCGGTGGAGTTGTTCCAAAAAGACGTGGGGGATACAGAATTAATCAAATTTATTGATCTGAAATGATTGAAAGAGTTTAGTTGACTTGTTAGCATGTTCTTTAGGGTAATCTTAATTAAAAGTCTGATTCACATATTTGAGACCTCTGACATGCAAATCAAATTTTTATTCATCTTCTTCCGTTTATTCCCGTTCGGGGTCACGGGGCTGCTGGAGCCTATCCCGGCCACTTGAATGAACAAATGAATGATGAATGATGTCCAAATAAGAACTATTATTAAGATAACCACAGCATAAAAACATGCTAACAAGTCAACTAAACTGTTTAAATCACTTCAAATCACTAAATTTGAATAATTCTTCATCCGGTGTTTATTTTTTGCACTAATATCCTAAATTCAGCCAATGTTTCATGCAGTAAAGTATTATTGTGTTACTGTAGTGAAAAACACATACTGTATGTTCAATCTATTTTTGTCCTTTCTACAAAAAGTGCAATTCATTTATTTTTCTTTTTTATTATGCATTTTTTATGCTGCTGCGACCCATACTCCAGGGTGACTTATAGTCCGAAAAATACTAATTTGAATGCTAAAATGCTAATTTTTTAAAGGTTTTTACGGATTCAACATTTTTAAGGCTTTGCACACACTTCAAAGTGGGATATTTCTGTGCAAAAAGCTAAAGGAAAAAAGACAAATCCATAAAATTTACAGAGATACAAAAAGGTTGCATTTCCACTTGAGGATCACAACTCTAATCAGCAAAGTTTAATCTGTTTTGTTTCTTTTTAGCCTGTGATATGCACAGAGTTTTGGTGCTAAATGAGCAGAGATTGTCCCTGTAATCCGACAGGATCCTGTTTGCTGTGTCCTGCTGGTTTCTGGTCAGGATTTGGTTGTTGGAGGAGCTGAAGACTTCACAGAGATACAACACACCTGAGCGGCTGACCATTGAAACAAAAGAAGTCCACCTGTTTTAAATCAAAGTATTCTTTTTACATTTAAAATTTGCAATGTGATTCAATATTCATGCTATAATTGTAAGCAAGTAATGCTTTCTTCCGTTATTGCAGCTTGAATTCTTTTAGCAGCTTAAATCCTCTCCTCTTCAGAATGGTTTGGTTCCTTTAAAATCTAAAAGTTTTTTGTTTTACGTGTTCAGCTCTATTATTCTCTGGCTTTCCCTTTATCTTAGTTCTGGGGCCTGTTTCAGAAAGGAGGTTAAGTGTAAACTCTGAGTATGTTAACCCTGAAATCAGGGAAACCCTGGGTTTTCCGTTTCAGAATGGGAGGTTTGTTAAACCAGAGAAAGCAGATTAAGTCAAACCCGTTTCTGAAAGAGAGGTAACTTATACTCGGAGTCAGTGTCCATGGTTACTTACGCTGTGAACCTAACCTGGTCGGGAGCAGGTTTTATTCCCTAAACTCAAGGTTTCTGCCGTTCCCCTCCCCTTTTTAAAGACAAAGCGGTGTTTTTCGCTTTAACCTTCATTGCCCACAATTCCGTCACACAGAGACGGTCTAAGTGACAAGAATGGCTTGTCCTTTTTTGGAGGACCCAATAGACGAGGAGGCTGCATTAATTCATAGAGAATTACCACAACAAGAAAAAAAAAAGATAAATAAAAAAAGTATCCCACAATGAATAAATTCAAGTCACAATTTATTTTGTTTTCCTTATTTCCTACAAATTGAAAAGCAACAGTAAGAATTCAACATTCATCCAAAACCTTTATAGAATTCACCAATCACAATACACACCATACCTGTAGCTTGTGTTTTAGGATCTCAATTTCCAGATCTGACTTAAGGATCTGTCGATTTAAGTAGGACATTTCTTTATCAGTTTTCTCTATTTTTTTTAATAAGATGAAGTCTGTATAACTCCTTAACTGGTAACTGAGAATACAGTAGTGTGGGGTTAAATCCTGTTCATTCAACATGAATTCCATAGAATAACACTCTGGCATTTACTGTACGTCACTGAACTGTGTTCATCCGTGCAGAGGAGTTTGATGGACCTTCCACCTCCTGCTCGTCCTCCTCATCCTGCGGCAGTTGTTCCTCCACAGTCTGGAGGGTGGGGACGGGGGACGGGGGACAAGAATAGGTTAGTCGACACAATAATGTGAATGCGATTATGAAGATTGTTTGACATGTACAAACATAAGATTACCTCTATAGGTCTGTCGGTATAAGCAGACAGACCTGCAGAGTTACAGTGAATATGTGCTCATATTCACTGTAACTCTGCAGCAGCACGTCAAGTTCAGCTGGAGAAAAATACGCAGACCTCTTTTTTTCCACGGTTGCCATGGTGACTCGTCATATCTGCGCTCCATTGATAATGGCTTCTTATAGTCGCGGTGCGCACGCTTAACTCCGAATCAGTCCACTCAGAGTTGATTGACCTAACTCCGATCAGCTTCTCTGAAACAGAAAACTCAGAGTTGTTGATCTCTCGATTGACCAACTCAGAGTTCAAGTTTAACCTCAGAGTTGGTTGAACCTCGTTTCTGAAACAGGCCCCTGATAGAAAGCCACAGACAGAAGGAGGTGAACCGCTGCATCCACATCCTCTGTCCTTCATGTTTTGACATTTGAACAGTTTTTGTGTCTAAAAGTCACATTTTCTCTCGTTTTGGTAATCTTGACCCCATAGGATAGCACGAGGGTAAACTGAAATCAATTCATGGATCCATTTCCCAAAACTCTGCAGTTTCACAATAAATATGGAAAAGAAATCACCTCCAGAGGCTGAAACTTGTTTACATTTATAGGGAGGAGCTGATTAACCATTAGCACTGAGTGGTTGTTTGCCGTGCTCAATAAAATCTGAACAACATGCAGTGCATTTAGTATCTAGTGCTTTATTAAGAAAATAAACCGAATCCGAACATTTTGTTCAATTTCACAACAAACAGAGCAGACAAAAGCAAAGAAATAACATGAGCAAAGATGCTACTTCCTACTGGGAGACCGTTTCAGTGCTGAACGCATCTGTTTCTGAATAGAAACTTTTGTTTTCTTCTAAAATGTTAAAATGTCTGTGTGGGTTATTGCAATTTCATCAGCACTCTTGGGAAGAGCCGCATAAAAACTCTTTGACCTAAAAATTGGAAAATTTTCGCTGAGTTTGTTGCAATCAACATAAGAACACTAAAAAAAAAAAGAAATCACGTGAGTGCATGAACAATGCTGAAGTTATTACACTCTGGTCTCTGTTTTTGATTGTTGAGTCAAAGTCAAAGGTTTGACTTTTGAAGCTGACACAAGTTAAAGAAATAATGTCAGGCTAATTATGTTAAACCTGAGGTCAACTGGAAATCTCTTTAGGTCCCATTCCAATCATTTATTTTCAAAGCATTCCATTGTTATTTTGTTATTTTAGCGTTTTTAGCCAAAATCTACAAACCGGTGTAGTTTTCTAGGACTTAGTTTCTGCTGAGCGGCAGGAGTTCATTCGGATTTTCACCTCTCAGTTTGGAGCCAGATGCCAGCTCTAACGAGGAAACTGAAGACGGACATCTAGATTTAGTCAGTGGATGCATCAGAATGGAGCAGAGCAGGGAGCTTAACGCCCACCCAGCGTATTTTCTACGCCACAAACTTTTTCAAACTGCATTTTTTCGTCTGCTTCTGCTTCACAACAATTTGAATCCTCAGAAATGCAATTTTACGCTTAATTTTCTTAATACGTTAATAAATCCGAAAAAAGGAACACTAAGAACATGATTTTCATCTTTAAATTGAACGTATCAAACTCAAGAAAAGGAAAAAACTAAACAGGTTTGATTGCAGTGAAATATCTCAGTTTGAGTAACACACATTTTATGCAAATCCATCTCATCATTGCAGATGACTAATTTCTGAAGACCTCTTAGGTAAAAACAAGAATTTGGCAAAAACAGATAAACAAAAGACAGAAAAAGAAATGATCTTTTTTCAAGCTGCAGGTTGAGAAATTAAAGAGAAAAAGAGTGTAAATGTGTCCTCCTTAGGTTGCACCTCCTTTATTTTGAGAGGTTAGGTCATTTTCTGGATTCATCTGCGTAAAGCGCCACACACAGTGTTATTCACTGTTCCAGGTTGAAAATATTCATTCATTCATTTTCTACCGTTTTGTCCCTTTCGAGGTCACCAGAACCTATCCTGGCCACTTGAGGGCAAAGGTGGGGGACATCCTGGACTGTTTGCCAGTCTGTCGCAGGGCCACAATCACACCTAGGGACAATTTAGAGGTTTCCAATCAACCTATGAAGCATGTTTTTGGACAGTGGGAGGTGCAAACTCCACACAGAAAGGTCCCCCATTGATATTCAGCTTTAGGTCCCCCAGCCGGGACTTGAACCAGGGGCCTTCTTGCTGTGAGGCTAGAGTGCTGACCACTGCTCCACCGTGCAGCCCGGTTGAAAATATGTTTATACTAAACGAGGCCCCCAATGTTGTTGTGAATGCAGTTTCTGTTGTCAAAGAAGGAAAAGCCATGCTTTTCTTTTAATTCTTAAAATCAGTTTATTAAAATGAATTCTAAAGAAGAATTATTTGTTATCTCATAAACAGAAAAATGTTTAAAAAAAATAGAAAGTGACGTTTCTGCCAGAGACATTGTGATGAATGTATTCTTTAAACATGACCTCATCCGCTCATGCCACACTCAAAGGTCAGTCAGACTTAAAGGTCAAAGACCAATAGATCATCCTCAACACTCTTAGCAAAGAGGAAAATTATTGAATCTGCTTTAATTTTTACTGCGTTAGATTTAATGTGACTTTGATTAAAGTCATTCCCTTTTACACACATCTGCTCTTGGATTCATTTTCAGCCTTTTTCCTTCAGATAAATGACACTGGGAGCTGCAAATGCAGCCAAAATTAATTTCAACGTTTTGTGATGTGCCATTGACTCCATTACCATCACAATGATATCCACTTTCTCCAGAGTGTATTGCATCTGACATGACCGAGTCTGAAAGGAAAAGCGGTGATATCCATGGTCACTCTGCCATGACAACATTCATCTCTCATTATTTGGAGTTGCTGTAAATAATAGCACAAATATCCACGTTGTTTTCTCTTCATTTCCTCTTTCCAGCTCTGCTTTTCTCACTCATTTTCTCCGTGTGACACAGTGCACTCAGAATGACGGGAAGATTAGCTTTTCCGCGTCCCGCTTTCCCTGGTCGACAAATGCTCTCATCAGCTGAGACCTTCAGGTCAGAGCTGGAGGGCTGCTGTTTATTAAGCACATTGATTTCAGAGCCTCTGCAGTTAAAAACACAAAAAAATGACATTTCAATAACATTTCTAGAGTGAGCTCGTCTGCTTTTTCCTCCAAAAATGAACAAGCTTAAATCAAACTGCAGTCCAAAAATCTCCCAGGTTAGTTCGTAAATGTAAGGCAGTTATTGAAATTAGGAAAAAGAAAGATCTGTAAATATGATAGAAAAAGAGAAAATCTGTTTGCTTCTAGTAAACCTTGAATGCATTTTACCAATTATTTTATTAAAATAAATGAATAAATCACAGAAACGTTTTTATTTCAAGCTTTCAACCTTCAAAAAAGCAAAATATTTGCTTTTTCACATTGACTTTTGTGCAGAAATTTGGGGAAGAAAGTCATTCTATATCACATTTTTGACTCACACTTTGACTAAAATTATTTTTACAGTTCATTTTCAAACAATTGATGCAAGTGGGAGTAGAATGACACTCACTTGCATCATTACTTCAATTCAATTCAATTCAATTCAATTTTATTTGTATAGCCCAAAATCACAACAACAGTCGTCTCGATGGGCTTCGAAGTAAAACATGAAATCAAAAGGATCACGAATACAAAGAGTTCAATAGAAAAATACTAAAATGAACTAACAAACTGACTAAGCTATACTGGCATCCCTGCCCTTAGACCCCCCTTCGCGGTAAGGAAAAACTCCCAAAAAAACCGGATTCCGGAAAAAACGAAGAAACCTCAGGGGTGCCCACATGAAGGAGGGATCCTCCCCCAGGACGGACAGGCGATTTACCAGAACTCTTAGAGAAGAATTAACTTATCTAAATCTACAACTACATATATAAAAGTCCAGCAGACGAGCTTCATCCAGCCGTGGTTGTGGGGACAGTCAAAGGCGCGAGTCGAGCCGGAGACAGGAACCACAGCCAGGTGTAGGAGCAGGAGCAGAGACGAGGTACTCGGTCAGGTACAGAGCAGAGACGAGCCAGAGACGAGCCAGAGGCAGGATCCACAGCCAGGTGTAGGAGCGGGAGCAAAGGCGAGGTAAACGGTCAGGAACTGGAGCACGGATGAAACAACTGGAGTCTGGAATCACTCCCACTCCCCAGGAGGGGAGAGGAAAAGAGGGACAATACATGAATCGCACTGCACCAAACAGAGGCATGGAGAACTAAATGATAAATTATGATCAAGAATAGAGGAGAGGAAGGGTAGAAGTAAAAAAGGAAAGAGGACAGAACCCCAGAGCACCATAGTTACCCCAGCTTCAACTTCTAGCAGCCTTTTAAAAGAAATAGTTATTATTAAGTTTAATTTAAACAAACTAACATTAAGTTAAATAATCTCTGAATACTAGCTAGTCTGACAATAAGCCTGTCCAAAGAGGAATGTTTTCAGTCTAGCTTTGAATGTAGAAACTGAGTCGGCCTCTCTTACATGAGCTGGGAGTTTATTCCATAAGACAGGGGCTTGGTGACTAAACGCTCTACCTCCAACCGTACTTTTACTAATTCTAGGAACCACAAGCAGTCCTGCATTTTGCGAGCGAAGTGTTCTGATTGGTTGGTAAGGGACTATGAGGTCCTTAATATAGGACGGGGCCATTCCATGTAAGGCCTTATAGGTTAACAGGAGGATCTTGAACTTAATTCTAGAATCAACTGGGAGCCAATGGAGCGAAACTAACACAGGAGTGATGTGATCTCTTCTGCTAGTTCCTGCTAACAATCTAGCAGCTGCGTTCTGAACAAGCTGGAGACTTCTTAAGGAACTCTTAGGACACGCTGCTAACAAGGAGTTACAGTAATCCAGCCTCGACGTAACAAATGCATGGATGAGTTTTTCAGCATCACTCTTAGAAAGTATATTTCTGATCTTAGCAATATTCCGCTGGTGAAAAAAGGCAGTTCTACATGCCTGAGATATGTGAGCCTTAAATGATAAATCCTGGTCAAGTAAAACCCCAAGGTTTCTAACTGTGGAATTGGGGGCTATACTTATACCATCCAGGGAGACTATCTGAGCAGACAGAGCATCTCTGAGGTTTTTAGGACCAAGTATAATGACCTCAGTTTTTTCTGGGTTCAAGAGGAGGTAATTAATTGTCATCCAGGTCTTGATGTCACTGATGCAGGCGTTCAGTTTCTCTATCTGGTCATTCTGTTCAGGCTTCATGGATAAATACAACTGCGTATCGTCGGCATAACAATGAAAATTAATGCTGTGTTTCCTGATTATGTTTCCTAGGGGTAACATATAAAGCGTAAACAGGATCGGTCCCAAGACTGAGCCCTGTGGGACTCCATAGTTGACTCGAGTGCACTGAGAGGAATGGCCATTTACATTAACGAACTGATACCTATCAGACAGATAGGATTTAAACCACTGGAGAGCAGATCCTCTGATCCCTATGTCCTGCTCTAATCTATGGAGTAAAATACCGTGGTCGATAGTGTCAAAGGCAGCACTGAGGTCCAACAGGACCAGAATAGAAAGTAGTCCCTTTTCTGAGGCCAATAACAAGTCATTAGAGACTCTAACTAGTGCAGTTTCCGTACTGTGGTGAGGTCTAAACCCCGACTGAAAGTCTTCAAAGTGGCTGTTGTCCTGTAGGTGGCAGTAAAGCTGCTTAACTACAACTCTTTCTAGGATTTTAGAAATAATACTTGAAGGGCAACATTTTATTTCTACTTGGGCAACTTCATGGTAAAGTGAGGCGAGTGTTGAGAGGATCTGTTTTCGACTCTATTCTCCTCTGGCTGTTTTTATTTTAATTTTTTTATTTACTTTCAACTCTTATCCATAAGAGCTTTTCAACACATCAGCTTTTGTTCTTAGTCCTGATTCAGACCCACAGCAACATGCAGAAAGCAAATCCTAAAGGGGTTCCCCAGTTCTGGACATGAGGATCCATGAAATGTGGTTTGAACCAAAATTTACGTTTGACCCAGAAACAAAAATCAAGAAAAGTTCTTCGATTCAGACGTGAGAGATGCTCACAAGTCCCTTTTGCAAGTCCAAGCCAAGACTTTGCATTTTTTTGCATCTGGATCAAAACTGTACGGCTGGATAGCTAACATTAGCAGTGCAACTAAAAGGCCGAGCAACATCAGAACTTGGGGGTGTGAGGGGCTGCAAGATAGCTAGAACAAAAGGATTATGGGAAGTGGGGGCGGGCTTACTCTGCGCCAACAGTCCTGGTCACGACTCAGAGACAAATATTAAATGAACTCTCGTCAATCTGCAGAAACTATGTCCTCGAAAACGTCACAGGTCTTTTGGGATTTTGGCTAAAAAAAAGAATAATCATCATTAAAAGACCTCTGGGAACACTTTGAAAACACTTAAGATGATTGGAGTGGGACCCTAGGACGTTTGTAGTATATCAATATATAAATCTGTGAAGATTCAGGGTTATATATTGTTTATATATTTTTATAAGTCTAATACTAGTCAGGATTTTTCTAATGAAAAGAAAAACTGCACTTATTTTTGATACTTGATCAGTTTATGCTATGAAAATTTCTGAAACAGTGTTATGTCTATTTTTTTCTGATATAGTGTTATTTTTAATCATATTCTGCAGGTATTTTAGATAACTGATCGCCTATGTTGATTTCAAAAATAGAGTTATGTTTATTTTACAGAATTCTTAGTTGATCTTTGTGGTGTGATTTATTGATACTTGAGGACTCTTAATGACCTGGAACTGTGTTGGTAAGGCCTAGATATTTGAGAAAAGTTATGAAACGGATAATGATAAATCATGTAATGACAAGGGATTTTATAAGTTTGCTTCCTTCCACTCCCTTTCAAGCAATCTTTGATTTAATGTCTAATTATCCTAAGTTTGAGACGTCTCTGTCTGAACGTATAACTGCTGATTGTATTGTTTTCTGCATTATTCTCGCTTTGATTGCTTGAAATAAACCTTTTCAAAATGCAAAGTCAAAAAATGTAATGGATGCAGAAAACCCTTAGACGCTTTAGAGATCAAAACTTGTATCATCAAATATGATTTCAAAAAAAAGAAAGAAAGCTAGAAGCAAAAACAAGCCAATAATTGACTTGAAGTAGTCTGTTAATGAAATGAATTCATCCCTATTGAATGAGTGACTCAGAAAGGTTGTTTGTGATTTCAGAGTCTGTGCCCACCACTGAAGAAGACGTGTAAGGAGGTGTTGGTGTGCTCTTAGATCCTAATGCCTCTTCAACACTTGATGAATGCAAGTTGCCTGACTTTGACTTTTTGTGCATCCATCTGAAATAGTGCTTACATCACTCAAACACGCAGACATACAGGCTTCCTGGCTGTACTTCTTGGTCTCTTCCCCCTTCCCTTCCTCGTTTTGGCTTTGATGAAACCACCTAAATGATGAATCATACATCATTCCAGTGTCACTCCAACTGACACAACATCAAGCACCCTGTCCTGCTCCATCCCGTCACTGCGTAGCTTTTGATTAGCACACGCAGCCAGACACCTAAGTGTGCAAAGGATTTCTGAGTTTCCCATAAATTACACGTCAGGGGTTTCGGATGCCACTTTCTTGTACTTCGCCGTGTCTTAGCAGCCTGGGGTTTCAAAACCAGAGGAAGTCACTTTTGATGTCACTCTGCACGCTCTGCATTTGGGAAAAGTGTCACAGATTCTGTCAAACAAAACCTGTCAAAAAGTCATTACTGCCTTTTTTTATTCTTTCATCTTTTAGCTCAAGTTGACACATTTTCCTTGTGCATTTTTTAAGCATTGCTGAGGTTTTATTTTATACTTTTTTTTCCATGTTTCTATTTCCAATCACTGAAAAGGTTTTACTGCATAGAGTTATAATCAGAATTTGCATGAACAGTATCAGATGTTTTTGGCATTAATGTTATTACTTGATAAGTATAAAAAAGAGGAAGGAAATAAAACATTTGTGGTCTTTATTAATTGAAATGTTGAGATAATTAAAACATCTTCTAATTTTAGTTTGATTGTTTGATATGTAACCCAGATAATAACATAATTTTCTTTTTTAGTTGATGAAATCATACTAACACCCAGAGTTTCACTTTATGAAGAGGTTTGCGTTTATTGTTTTTGTTTGTATTGGTTGCATTGCTTCTTCTGGAAGTTAGGATGTGTTTTATGTCCCACCCTCAGTTCATTTTCTTCTGTTGTCAGAGGTATGAGTGACTCCTTTCTCTGTTGTTTTAATTCTTTTGTGCTATTTAGTGGTGAATTTGACATTTCTGTGACTCTGTAGGCATTAATGTTCTGGAGACCTGCAGTCACAGATTTGTTTTTTAAAAAGGAATAAATCCGATGAAATCAAAGTCCTGACGTCTTTCATACTTGAACACAACGCAGAGGACAGAGTGAGAAGTAAACAGGCTCATCCTCCACCTCCACCATTGGCCATTATTAGATCATTGTAGCACACTGGATGGTCCCATGTCTTTGCTGAATTCAAAGTCTTTCCACACATTGGACTGGAATGATGGACTGGTTCGTTTTTGCTGCATCTCATGCGTATTATCCGCTGTGATTGGTCGTTTTTACTTTACAGTAAAATAAACCACCATGTCTCAATCCAGATGGTATTTTTCAATATTGATTATCAATTTGTTTAATTCTGAAAGGATTTTATAAAAGGTACAGGTCGATTTCATTAACAACTTGCCTCAGACAGATCGATCTGGTTGGATCGGAAGAGTAGAAATCGACTAACTTTACTGCATTTCTGCGTTTAACAGATCCAATCAGTGTCACGTGTGTCACAGCAACAGTCCTGTTCATCACAACAAGTGTTGCTTGTCCTTTCCTGGAAACATCTGCAGGTTTTTTGGTGTCACACAGCTGTTTTCACATCACACGGAGAGAGAGCTGCTTGTTAAGCTCCACAGCTGAATGTATACACACGGAGCCCATGAGCTTCTTATTGTTTGGAAGACTTTGAAGGTCAGAGCAGAAAATCTGTCGTGATCTGCAGGGTTGTTAATTTCCTCCTAGAGAATCACATCTGGCGGTAAAATCTGATGTGCAGATGTTGGAGTCATCTTTCCGGTGGTTAATCCACGCCACGCTCGTCTGTGTGCCACGCTGACAACAACACAGACACACACTTAAAGCCTTCACTGAGCTTTGTTCTTCCGTATTTCATCTCTTTCTTTTTTTACTTTCTGCAGCTGAACAGTTGGTGTCCTTCGCCACCAACAAAGACATAAAATGGCGACGTACACATACATTAATAATAATTAGATGTTCATTAACGAGAGCATTGGTAATCCCATCGGGCGGCCCTATTAGCCCGAGCCACACACTGAGATTCTGAACCGAGTCTGCCCCCTGAAGCTGCAGGAGTTTGTTCCTTCAGACTGTCTGCAGCTCGTTTAGGCAGGCCAGCTTGGCCGTTCTCCTTTTCCCGATGTTCTCTTTGTACCTGTTTTTTCAACAGCATTTACATCTCTGAACGACTGAAAACGCTGAAGGACCGAAAAGCCTCAACATCTTTTGTGATTCTGCAGGCTGAAGAGGGGCTGAACAATAAGCCCATCAGTTCTCGCCAGCACTGAAGACATTTGCGGTCTGATGCATGACTTTCCATTAGATTAGATGATAAGGTGCAATCAGGCCGAGGAGATAGATTTATTGCTTGTTAACTAATCTTGCCACATCCTTTTGTTTCCGCGATCATTCTTGCAGAACTATTGCTCATAACATCACCGAAACCATTCTTCACTCCACTCAATAATTTGTGCTAAGTTTCCTAAATGCCTTGTGATTAATTCTAATCATCACGAGTGTGCTTTATGTACACAGTTTAATTGAAACATGCATTGCATTTGCATAATTACTGCACAGCAGAGCAGGTTATTGTTGCGATCCAATCTAAAGCACTCAGACTTGGGGGTTTGGTGTATTCCAGGCTACCAAATCAGACAAATGTATTGTGTACTGTGTTCCCAGTCAGACACCCTTGCAGAATGGCCTTTTTAGAGACACAAAAGACTATTTCAGGCAAACATTGTTTGTTATAAATGGTTTGTGGTTGTTTCATAGAGCCAAACAGAAGAATGTTGACGAGAACACAGACAAAGATAAATAAATGAAGAGTCTGGCTGGATAAACTGACTCCAGGAAATGCTTTCCATGAGAGAGATCTTGTTCTGACTTTTAATGTGAAAACTAAATCAGAGAAGACCAAAGTTATCCTATAGCTATACCATTAAGTGAAACTCCTTTTCTTGTCAAACATGGTGGTGGAAGAGTCATGATTTGGATTTGCTTTACAGAGTGGGACACCTAGGTAGGGCTGTGTCCGAATTCCCCTTCTACTCCCTAAAACTATATAGTGCTGGACTATCCAGTGCCCTGTATTTAAAAGAAAATACAGACACCAAGCTCACTACTTTTTTTCTTAATGGCAAATATGACATCACCGATTTCACAAAGTAAAAAAACGAATAAATACGAACATTTTACGATGACTACTTATGAATCCACTGTACTGAGTTTGCCATTTTGGTGGTCATTTTGTGGCAATATCGCACACACAACTGAAGTTTTTGTCGACCTTTGACCCCAGAAAGACATCACCGTTTGGAGTTTTCCAAAACAAAATCACCTTTACCCGACCTTACTAGGGATTTTGATCTTTTGCCTCCTAATTCCTCTAGGGATCACTGAGAAGCTTCTTGGGAAAAAACGTCTGTCTTAAAGTTTGTAGGGTTTAAATAAATTTTAAAGTGGAAGTTTCCGTATTCCTCACACATTTTTAACTGGAATATTGCAAAAACCTATTACGAGAATCCCTAGCTCTAGCTGAACAAATTTGACATATGACACGAACATATTGGGAATGTAGTTAACATTTTGCCAAAAAATTACGTAGACCTGTTCGTCACCAGCAGATGACTAAAGGGAGGGGGCGTGTGGCTATCGCTGTATTTATACATTTGAAATCTCTGGATGAATATTTTTGAGTTAAATGTTAAAAATCCTCCTGCCTGAGGATGTGAGGGCCTCATCCACTGTTGAGGCTTTAAAAAGAAATTAAAGACCCATCTCTTTAATTCAGCTCAGATCTCCTATGGGGGATCTAAAATTTTACTGTTATATTTTATAATATTTTACTACATTTTTATTTGTTTAATGTGTGTTTTTTTATTTATTTATTTTTATTTATTTATCTTTTGTCTTAACATCTTAACTTATTCTTATTTATATTTCCGGTGTTGCATTAACTGGTTTAAATTTTTTCATATTTTAGCTGTTTTTACATTTTAACTTTCCTTTTTATCACTTTTATATTTTAGACGGTTTACGAGTGTTTTTTCTCACCCCTGGCTGGGGTGTCTGTGTCTATGCTGACACCCAGGCCAACAGGAGGACAGAGCAGAAGGCGCCTTCTTCTTGGTTCTCTCTTCTTAAGGTTTTTTCTTCTTAAGTCATTTCTCTTTTACTTGTGCTTGTTTTTGTTTATTTTATTATGAGAGGCTTATTTTTTTACTTTTTGCATTCTTTTTTGTTTTTATGTACAGCACCTTGAGCTGTTGTCTTTACATGAAAGGTGCTATAGAAATAAAATTAATTTGAATTTGAAAAGTGCGAGTTGACATCAAATAATCCAATCCTTATTGATGCTTTCAGCCAACATCTGCAGCTTCGCCGGTCAGATTTTTCATCTTCTGATCGACAACCAGCACATGCGGCTCGCACAGATAACAAGTGTTTTGAAGTCGTTATCTGGTGCGGACACCATCAGAGCAGCGCCTCGCTCTGTGTGAGCAGCAGCTCAGGTGAGGAACAGGTTATTTTAAGGGGCTCCAGCGACCCTGCCAACGCCGTCCCCGTCCTGAGCACTGGACGCTCGCCTGGGATTGTGGTCTTGCATCGTGAGATAAAGAGGTAGGATGTCAAATTTATCGAGCACTCCAAGGAGCCATCAGCTCTGCTGGTGTTTCCTGATACTTCACTCTCGTGTTGGTCCAGCCTTTCTGTCTCAGGTCATCAAACACTGCTTTTATCAAACCTGGCAGCATCTCTGTGATAAGCACAGGCTGCCACTGGGGTTGCTGCTTAGACTGACCGGTTCATGTGAAACCACGTCCTGCTTTCAGTTTTAGTGCTCGATTCTGCGGCGCTTCTGCTTTTTGACGTTTGATTTTGGTTAATTGTTTAGCAAAAGGCGATCATTTGGTTTTCCAGGAATCCCTCTTATGGTTCAAGTCTAAAATTGTTGTCATTTGGAACCAATTGAGTTTGTTCCACGTTACATTTTCCAGTTTTGCAGGTTTAGCGCTTTATCCTTTCTTTTATGTTTAATCTTATCAGTTTACAGGGTTTGACTGTGTCTGTATCATCTATCCATTTCATAAACCCATCTAATCCTTATTGGGTTTGCGGGGTTGCTGGAGCCTATCTCAGCTACTGTTGGGTGAAGCCAGAGCAGTTTGCCAGGGCCAGGCTTCTGCATTATTTTATTTTAAATATTGTTGCTGTGTTTTCTATCATATCTTCATCTATGACTCAGTGGTTATTTTAGCAATAAGCATTTGTTGCATCCTCATTTGAAAATTAAAGCAGTCTCAAAATCTGGTGCTGTAGAAACAGCACTTATTACGGACACAGGAGGTGCTGATGACACCCGACACTGACAAGGACCAAAGGACGACTGGACTTGAACTTTCTTATGAGATGCAAAAACCTCTTCATTCACCTTCTTGGATGTGGATGAAACATAACAAAAATGAGAGATCAATATGGAAAACTCTTCAAATTCTGCAGCAGAGAAGAACTTCACCTTTCATTGCAAACAAACAACCAGGTGTTGATTTTGGGGTCAAATTGGGATCACCTTATAAAGTGAATAAAAACCAGATTGCACTAAAAAATAGATTTTATAAATTTAAAAAAGGAAAAAGGGGAAATTTGAAAACAAATGTAAAACTTGAAACTTTGATAAAATTGTAAATTTGAATATAATATACTGTATTTCAAGATTGAAAGAAATATGAAAAAACTGGAAAAACTGAATTTCAAACAATAATTAAAATTAAAACTATAATCCCAGAACAGTTACTAAATATATAACAGCGTTTATTTGTAAAAGTTGCTCTTTTTGACTGTTGTTCCTTTCGTTTCTCTCTCTCATCACTTTGTGTAAATTTACAGTTTCTATTCAGACTTTACATTTTCAGAGGTTACGCTAATATTTGTTGTGTGTGTGTGTGTGTTTGTGGGGGGGGGGCTTTGAGCCCACTGGCCAGCAGGCCATAATTGACATCATCTGACAGTGGTTATCAGATAATTAGCTACCAGTAGCTAATGATCTCAAAGCTCCGCCCCTCTTACAATTACGGTAGGCTGACATCGAAAGCGAAAAGTCTGAATTGAAACTTTAAATTGGGGACTAGGAGTAAAGAGGGAGAGAAATGACGAAAATAATTTTTGGTTGATTTGATTTTTTGTTTTTTAAGCATTAGTTGTAGAAAACACAACAAAAATCACAGAGATTTTAAACTTATTTCAGCAAAAAGAAATGCACTGAATTAAAGAAAAAGGAGAAATATTAACAAAAATGTAAGAATAACATAACTGTAATTACTCATAATCATAAAGATTTTGCAGTATTGCCCACTTAGGTCTCATTTGAATTATTACTAAATATTAACTAAAGCCAAGTAGAGTTTGATTTATTACTTGAAAAAGAAAAGGAAGAAGCAAACTTATGTAACCACATCCCTATTGAGTTATTTTATTCTACAGTCTTGCATAGTTGTTATAATCCGGTTCTGATCAGCTCAAGTGCAGATTTTTTGAAAAATCGAGTGCTCAATTATTATTATTATAGTCAAATTTCAAATTTAAAACATGTTTTTTTTTACTTACAGTTTTATTTTTTCCCCATTTTTAATGCAAGACTTGAGTTCAGGTTCCAGTAGGGTTTAATGAGTATCTAGCTATATGAGCAGACGTGTCCTCAACAATGTGTCCTGTTTGGTATTGTTTTATTCTATTCTTATTCTTTTATTGATTTTTTTTCTTTATTAACAAACCAAATGATATGATCATATCATTAAGTTAGGTCTGTCATTGGAAACTCCTGCATGAGCATAAGCAGCTTCTTCTCTGTCCTTTTTCTCTCTAATGCTTCTGAATAATGTAGAGACTGTGCAGAACTCGTGCCGTCACTCAGCCGGGAAGAAGCAGGAGGCCTGCAGAGCGCCTGCGCTCATCAGGCTATCCCCCTGCATGCTGAAGATTAGCCCCCATCCCCACCTCCCTTCTCCCTCCACAGATTCATCCTCCACATCCTCACATTTCTACCTGCACGTCACACACAGGTGAATCAGGCTTTTGCCTCAAAAATGCAAGCATTAGCAACAGAAGCCACCCCGTGATGCAACACAGACACTTCTCCTCCTAGAGGAGTACTGCTCCCCACAATAAAGACAATTCTCTCCCCACAGTGAGAAGACCACAGATCAAAGCAGAGGATGGAAAAGGGAGGCCACAGGCTGCAAAGAGGGTGATGAAATCCAAGACATGCAATTATTTTGCATCTGATCCTCCATCCGCCTGCTTGTGGTGAGGCTACTGGGGCCCCTGCTGTTACAAACAGCTGTTAGGTGGACTTGAGACATCCAATCCCTATCTTTAAATTGACAGACTGGCAGAAATACATGCTGCAATAAGTTGTGAAGGCCTCTCCACATGCTCCTCCTATTTGGTTGGCCAGATTGCCTTGGTTGTTGATGGTGTCCACACATCACTTTCAGCTCCATCTTTCCTTTGTTAAAAGAAGGATAAGAAAAGATTCCTTTACTCTTATGTTTCTGTGTGTGTGTGGGTGTGTGTGTGTGCACAAATGAACTAAAATAAATATCAAAACATTTGTTTTTCTTATGTTTCTGAACCGCTTTGGGGTGCCTGTTTTTTGGATCCTTTGGACGACTTAAACATCTCCGAGGTTTGACATCCTCATTGTGCATCTAAAAGAGATGAATATTCTCTTTTCAGTAAATCCTGCCGTAAATCTCAAAAATCAAGCAGGTGAGTTTGACCCCGACATGATTCCCAACCACGAGGCAAAGACCAAAACTACTGAAAAAGTTAAAAAAAAACTGAACAGAGATCTTTGTAGCCCTTGTGCTATCCTAGGCACTTTAACATTCGGAGTTGGGTCATCTAGACCCACTAGACAGTGCTCTGAACCTTTTTTCTTCAATGATATGTGATCTTCACTGGTGTCCATGGATTACATGAAATCTTTCCACCTTTATCCACCTTTGTCATGGTAGGGAGAACACGTCAATGTGAGGGTGGGGTAAAGGAGCTTTTTCCTTGTGCTTCCATGGTGGCAGCTCTGAAATAAAAAATCTTTTCTCACTGCTGCACAGGAGAGTCCTCATAGATTGATGCTGGGTTCACATCGACTGCGTGGCAAATTTGCATCCTCCGTCTCTGTTTTAACGCCCGGCGAGATCGCCAATGTCCATAAATGTGCTCATAGACCCGCTGCTCCTGACTCATGTGTGGAGGAGCTAAAGTCTAAAAGGTTTTGGCGTTGATGCTGCGTCTTAATGATGAACACTATGCAACTATAGCAATATGTCCATATGTCTGTGACCCAGTTTGATGACTTACTGTCCCGCATTAGTTCGAGGCAGAAAACAATTAGAAGAAGAATAAAATTTAAGAACTACTTTATTATTTTCTCAATGTCAATCAGAGAAATGTCATAAAGTTCAGGAGGAGAACGATCAGATTCCCCTCATTGTTGGTTTTAGACAGATGCGGTCCTAAAGTAACTTACTCCCTGGGCTAGTGCGCCCCCCCCCCAAACACACATACACACACGGACACCCAATAGGAAGAGATACTTTTGTTTTCCTTATTTTTATTTGCCCATTTTACACAAAGAAATGCATGAATTTTCTAGACTCGTGTTTTAGGGGCGTCAACCTCAGTCGCACAGGAGGCCTAAATCCAAAACACGCTTTAGGTTGCTGCATGGTCGAACAAGATAAACTATTTTTTTAAAAACAATGAAGCTAAACTTTTAACCCTTGTGCTATCTTGTGGGGTCAAAATGACCCGATCCTTCCATTGACGTGTTCTCCCTACCATGACAAAGGTGGATAAAGGTGGAAAGATTTCATGTAATCCATGGAAACCAGTGAAGATCACAAATCATTGAAGAAAAAAGGTTCAGCGCACTGTCTGGTGGGTCTAGATGACCCAACTCCCAATGTTAAAGTGCCTAGGATAGCACAAGGGTTAATATCATTTTTAGGTCTTATAAAAACATTTAAAACGAAATCGTAGAACTCATCACTGGGATTACTCCAAAACATTTGGCATTTTCCTAATTTTGTGCAACATCAACAGTCAAAATCCTCCAAAAAACCTTCAATACATTCATAAACAAATGATGGATTGTTTATTTATGATCTCATAAAGCGCAGCTGTTTACTGCATAACCTGCTGTCTTTATGTCAAATACACCAACTAAACCACAGGCAGATGAAAACATTTATACGGAAAATAAAGACACGTCATAAAAATGTCTTCAATAGTTAATAAATAATGATATTATTGGCATGAGCTGAGTCCTCTAAAGGCACGCCATGATCTAGGTGCTGCACAATCGCGGCTGCGCTCCGTGCTCACCTTGCTGCCTGCGCCCACTACCCCTCCCCTTTTCCCTTCACCTTCTGGATGAAAGGAACTGGATGCCCCTTCGGCGTGAATCACGTTCAGTGTTAACATAGCTTTACAGCTTTGGTCATTTTTGCACCATTCAGCCACAAGAAGATGAGATAATTGGGCAAGGAAACTTCATCTGGATCAAACTTAGGCTCTGGAGCACATGCAGCTCTCCTTTGTGGCTTTTTGCTTAAAGAAAAATAAAAAAGGTTGTCATTTTAAAAAGAGGCAGATTTTCTATTTTTGAACAAATTTAACGAATTGTAGTGATCTGATGCTTTGGTTTGTTAGATTAACGACTTTCTGGCTGAGATAAAATAACAAAGTTATTAAAAATAACACTGCATGCATTGCACTATACCTACTAGTATATGTCTACATTGAAAGGAGCCTATAAGACCATGTGAACCTCTATCTAGGCTATTTTCTCATTATGTTAATGCCAAATAACATCAGTTCATTTCTATTTATCATAATAGAAACCTTTCATATTTTTAAAGGGTGAATTGAGACTTTAGGTTGTGATCAGTGAGAAATCGACCCAAATGACTTTTTAAGTGTTGACGGTTGCAGACTCCTGATCTAAACTCCCATTTTCAGCTGAATTCCTACCAAATTCACTGACAAATCTTTAGATTATGAAACATGTTTGATAGAAAACAGGAAAAACCCACAATGGCAAGTCACCACGGTCCCCTTCCAGGGAAGGAGAAAGATTTGTCGGAGCTTGATGCATAATGAAAACAGATGCCTGCGCTGAGGCATTCTGGGCACGCCGTTGGTCTCCATTTAAAATCAATCCTGTCAATGCATCATAAGTTATTTTGACAGGGAGCAAGAGGCACTTCAGGAAACACCAGTTTAATGATGTCTTTAACCTGCCGGTAATTGACCTCAGAATTGAAAGGGGAAAACAGTACTAAAAGCCCGGGGCAGGCGATTATAGTTCTCTGCTCGCTCCACACGTTATACATCATTTCTGATCAGACCTGGGTCACCCTAAGCCAAAATGTTTTTCTTCTCCTCACAGGAAAACAGAGGCCTGTGTACTGTAGCGAATGACTTTGCTGCCGAACGGAACAGTGGAGTGCTAGATTAGATGCATGTACGCCGTACACCGCTGTTCTTATACCACGCCTGAGTTTATCTCACATCCAGAGGAATGCAGAGAAACGGTTTTGGGCGTTCTCAAGCGTTCTTAAACGCTCTCTCTGCAGCTGGCTTTTTCGATCTTGGTAGGAAAACAGACTTTAGATGTTTTAAATATGAATTGTCGCTTTCCCTCAGAGGAGTCAAAGAAGAAACACTGTAGGCCTGCATTACACATGCACAGTGAAACAGGCCTTCCACAGCCATCAGATGGCAAAGCATAGTAACTTAAATAAATACCATCTGGCTCCACGAAGAATCCAAATGACATCTAATTTACGTCTGACTTAGACGAGGAAAACATTCATTTACTATCAGTTTGTAAAGTTTTAACCCTTTATCTCATCTTTTCCATTCACATTTCGGCAGAGATGAGCTGAACCCAAAGCCAGTGGCAGCTTGCAGAAGCATCAGTGGCAACTGCTGTCCACAGATTACGGGATCTGATCCAATATAATTAATAACGGAACAACCCATCCAGCCATTCTGAGCCACCAACCTCCCTTCTTGGCAGCGTTCTACCCCCACTGCTCCGCCGTGGCAGCCAGCTCTGTGGAAGCAGAGTCTGGATATGGGTGTCGTCCTCCACTGACAGCCAAGAGGGGAATGGAGATGCCGTGTGACTTTGGAGTTTGGCCGTTCATCTGGTTGTAATTACCTTCATGCTTCCTGCTTTCCTCAAGAGGAAGAGGTTGGATGTAGGAGGAGTGCTGGTGGTTTGATGGAGGATGAGATAGAATGAGGGATGACAGGGGAGGTGGAATGTAGGCCTGAGTCCATATGCTGCTGGGATGGAGGGAATCTCCAAAAGGATTTGACTTTGTTTCATCGCAGCAGCTTCACTAAATTTTCATGATGGGGTCCAAAGTTGAACGGACAATATGTGACAGAAAAGTTGGATCCATTCTATAACATCAGAAGCTGTTGTGAGTTTTGGCAAAAAGGCGTCGTCCTCATTGGTGTTTTGGGACACGGGTTGTTTGGTCACAAAGCTGCATCTTCTCCTCTTCATCGTCCACTCATTGCTTCTTTTGGAAGTTTAACAGACTGATTACATTTACACTGACACCAGTGGACTAAAAATCAAAGAATGTCGTCTCTGAACTCACAGACGCAGGAATGTCACCGCGCCCCTCATTGGTAAAACTGTTATCAAAAGTTTAACTTGAAGGTTTCAAAGAGTTTTTAGCTTTAAAATTTGTGGTTGTAACCCTTGTGCTATCCTAGGCACTTTAACATTGGGAGTTGGGTCATCTAGACCCACTAGACAGTGCTCTGAACCTTTTTTCTTCAATGATTTGTGATCTTCATTGGTGTCCATGGATTATTAAAACTCTTTTGGACACCCCTATAGCTTCACATGCCCCTACAACTGGAACAATTGGGACGAGCTATAGGGGTAGGGAAGCAATTCAAATGTGGCCCAAGACTGTCCTGAAGAAGGAGGATTATTGTGGTGATCTTTCAAATGCATCTTTAGAATCACCATCCTAAACGCCATCAAACGTCTGCAGCTCTCAGTGACTGGACGGACAAACATCTCTGTTCAGGATGCCCAAGTCTGCACGCACCACCGTCCAAAAGAAGGAAGAAAATACTGAAAACTGTGCCAACACACTTAAACTTGACATTTAAAGAAAAAGAAAATGTGTCAAAATGGCACGCAGATGTTTGTTTTAGTGGAGCTACTTGAGCAAACTGACTTGTCCTTCAAAAAATCCAGATAAAAAAAAAGTTAATACAGACATTGCTCAACCGATGGTTCTCCAATCTGTTATTAATTCCCTGTGAAAGTCACCAGAGCCAACACCAACCCAGCTGGCTCGATACTGTACAAACACAGTCATCCTGTCAGCAATGCTGAGAGCAACAGAAGGGACAACACAGGACAGGTGGTAGCTACATGTGATTCATTGTTCCTGTAAGAGAGCACAAGTCCCACTGGTCTCCAAACACACTCCTCCTTTCTCTCCTCATCCCCTCTTCATCCTGGCTCATCTGTCCTTCTTCGCTCTCCTTCTCAGATTAGCTGTGAAGAATAATTAGCAGGAACTGACGAGTCCTGTATGGACTGGTTACTTGTGGATACTCCGCCACCAAATGTCCCTGGCAGTGCAAATGACCGTGGGCCTCGATGCATCAGTAATGAGAGAGCTGGACTGCCTTCTCCTCGTGAGGAACTCCGTCGTTCAAATGTTCTAACGGTCACTCCGTTTGAGCATGCTTCCACTTCCTAAGCGTTTTTTAGGTGAGCTCCTTCCTTCGCTTCTTTCAGCTCTCTGCAAGAGATGTGATCGTTTTGACACGGCCGTCACATCGGTTTACAAACTCAGGCATCAACAGGAATTGGTGTGAAGAATTAGAGATGTGAACATTGAATTTAACACTCATCTGGGGGCTTGGTATCTTTTACTGACAGGGTTTGCTCTTCTTACAAGCTGAGTCCAAATGAAAATAATGATGTTTTAAGCTCAACACAAGGATTCTGGTGAAACATCTTGAGATGGTAGAAGTCTTGGTGACCAATGTGTTGCAGGTGTATGGAGGAGTCATAAAGGGGGCAGACTTATGTCATTCCTTTTTGGTTTAACACTCCTCTACACGAGAAAGTCTTTATAGAATGAAAAATAGAAGCTGTTCTTGGACAAAAACTACACCCACCTCCTACACTTTATAAGGGATATTGTGACTTTTATAGATGTGCAATTTGAAAATCATTCTTTCTTCTTGCGTGGGAAAGGCAAACTTGTGTAAAATTTAAGCCTTAATGTGTTTTACTGAAACATCCACTCCTATAAAAATGCAGACATATATATAAAGACATTTAAAATTAAAACTGCGTTTCTGATTAGTTCTTTATTCAATTTGTTGTGAATCAGGAGCAGATGAAAAAATGCAGTTAGGAAAATATCATGATGTAGAACGTAACGGATGGATTACTTTGATACTGCTCGCCATTTTTGGTGCACCACTACTGTTTATTTCGGGGTTGTAAGGGGCTCTAAGGTAGCGGGAGGACAGGAAAATCCAATTGAGATCCATTGATCTCTTTTTCAATGGAGTCCTGGCAAAGAGGCAGAAAGTTATACTTGTTAAAAACAGCTACATTTAAATGATTTCATTTCCAGGTCCTTCATAGTGGCCTCAAACTGAGGTCTATATATGAGAGTTGTATTGTTTCTTTTAGAGAATTTCCATTTGTGGGTGCTTTATAATGAGAAGCCATCTTTCCTATTTCTTTCCGGACACTCGAGTGGACGTCCTTAGCCCTTGTGCTATCTTAGATGACCCCACCCTTACATTGACGTGTTCTCCCCACCATGACAAAGGTGGATAAAGGTGGAAAGATTTCATGTAATCCATGGACACCAGTGAAGATCACAAATCATTGAAGAAAAAAGGTTCAGCGCACTGTCTAGTGGGTCTAGATGACCCAACTCCCAATGTTAAAGTGCTTAGGATAGCACAAGGGTTACAGGGGAGGCCATAGATACTGTCAGGTCTATGCTGAAGAGCCAAACTCAAATATGCCATTGTATGAGCATTTATGGAATAATCAAAATGAAAAGACCACTGAGAACGCTTTAAAAGTAGATAAAAAAAAATGATTGGAGTTGGACTTTTTTTTCTATAGTAGCCATCATCTAGTTTTTAACCCTTTAACACCAGGGCGTTGACATTCATTCGACCACCGTAACTCTTTAACACGATTATAGCAGTTTTCTGAAGCACAGACAAGCAGTCTTGCGCTGATGTTCAACACTTTGGGGGCGGCCGTGGTGCAACGGAAGGGCGGTTGACCCATGATAGGAAAATTGCAGGTTCAATTCCTGCCTTGCACACCCATGAGTCGATGCGTCCTTGGGCAAGATACTGAACCCCACCTTGCCTCTGGTGGTAGGCGGGCGGCTGTGTTCGGCAGCGGAGCCGCCACCAGTGTGTGAATGTGTGTATGAATGGGTCTGTGACTGTAAAGCGCTTTGGGCCTTGTAGGTAGAGAGGCGCTATATAGGTATTCGTCATTTACCATTAACTTTACAGGAGTGAAGCATCTAGGCAATAAACGAAATTCAGAAATTAACGTACTTTGCGGAAGTGAGTTCATTTCTGATAATGCATACTTCGAAGACCATTAACTCTTATGTAACAAATGTGGCATTCCTATTGGTTATCATCAAAAGATATTTTTACAGTGTTGCAGAAATAGTTAACAATCACATGACAAAAACTGAATTGTTATTGATTATCATCTTTAAGTGTGCTCATGGACACTGAGTAGAGAGAATTAGTAATGACTTTGTCTCAAATTAAGTAACAGGCATAGGTTGCTAGGGCAACGACACCATCACCTGACCGTGTACCTCGTCTCTGGCTCGTCTCTGCTCCTGCTCCTACACCTGGCTGTGGATTTTCTCTCCGGCTCCTCTCGCACCCCCAGCCGTCCCCCAACTTCATCTGGATGAAGATCATTTGCTGGACTTTAAATATGTACTGTGGTTGTAGAGTTAGATAAGTTAATTCTTCTCTAAGAGTTCTGGTACATCATCTGTCCGTCCTGGGCGAGGATCCCTCCTTCATGCGGACACCCCTGAGGTTTCTTCCTTTTTTCTGAAATCCGTTTTTTTACAGGAGTTTTTCCTTACCGCGAAGGGGGGTCTAAGGGCAGGGATGTCCAGTTTAGTTTAGTCTGTTTAGTTAAAGTTTAGTATTATCCTATTGAATTCTATGCATTTATGATCCTTTTTGATTGAATGTTTACCTTACAATAAACGACATGAAGCCCATTGAGACGTGTTGTTGTGAATTTGGGCTATATAAATAAAATTGAATTGAATTGAATCACTCATTGTCGAGCTTTTGAGGAAACACTTGTGCTTGTCTCCGGATGGCAGGAAGAAGCAGAAAAGATGGAGGTTTGCAGTTGCATCCTTTCAGATGAGTGCAAAGCTGTGATTCTGTCTGTAGGTAGTGGGGGGTGTTCCTGACACCCTGGCACGTCCCGTAATCAGCTTACCTCTCTGACTGTACAGAGTCCACACATGGCCGGCCCTCCTTACACGCGAAACACGCAGCCGCGTAGGGCCCCCGCCACCACCAGGGCCCCGAAGTGGCGAAAAAAATAAAAAAGAGCCAAATCTGGCAACCCATTTCATAGCGCGTCCGGACCAACGTGCGCTCTGAATTTTGTGCAAAAGAAAGTTGGCTGCACTTTAATGATCGCCCCCTTCAACACACCTGAACCAATCTGGCAACCCAAATGATGACGTTACGCCACTCTTAGCAACGATTGGTCAACATCATTTCATCTGAGCCCGGCACAGTGTGCATTTACGAGCGCATTTTGTTTCAATAAAGTCTGCAAAAAGAAAAAAAAAAAACGAGCGCATTTTGTCACGTTGATCAACGCGACAACAAGAGAACTTTATGCCAAAGAGACTTTATCCCTCTGGAGCTGAAAAAAGATGAAAAATTGAAACATCAGTCACAAGGTAAGTTTGGAGGATGTTTGGGGCCGTTTTCTTCTCCTGCCTTTCTGTGCAGCTGCGCGATTTACGTAAAATACTAATCGATCCGAGGTGAAGATTGCACAAAACTATCCCGTTTGTCGTAATTTTCCAATGGAAAACTAGAAAATAATTCTGATACCCAAGTTTCCAAGATGAGGTCAGACATGACCTTCCAAAACGGCAGAGAGCAGAGAAAAGTAAATAATAACAATGGTGGCTGATAAATAAATGTTTTAACTCACGTTATCGTATTGTTTCATTATTTTGCTAACACATATTTAGTGCGATCTGCATTTTCCGGTTTATGTCAGTATAAAAACTGCTGTTTTTCTGTTATAGACAGTCAGGTAGTCTGACTTTTACAACAATGAGTGAATCTTCAAATCTTGCATTAGCATGAAATATGGAGAATCAAAACTGCCAAATACAAACAGGAAATAGATTTTCTCATTTGACGAACAAAATAAATTTACTAATTTTAAAATTATGAACATACAAAATAATAATGAAGAAGTGTATAGATGTGTATATCTCCATTTCTACTCAAATTAGTGTTCACATTTATTATTTATAAATGGGTACATTTAATTCTTATTTGTATTTTGCAGTTTTGGTTTTACATAATGAGGATGTTTTGCACAGTTTCTTCTGCTCTGAAAAAGTATTGGAGGTGGTGCAGCGTCCACATCCCAAGATGCTCCTGACATCACTGAAGATGTCATCTCAGGTAACTTTAATAGCATGTAAAGTATTTTAAAAAACAGTGTCTGCATAACCCCTTTTTTCATAAACAGCAGCTGTAGAGAATGAAGTCCCAAATTGTTCATATTTAAATAAACAAATATGACCTCATGCAAATATACAATCAAACAATAAATCTCTCATAAATATATAAAAAGATCATGAAATTGTGAAAAACCTGGACACAGATTTTAAATGAGCCAGTAAACTATTATTAGTATTCTTATTTTATTAGCTTTATCATTGATTATTGTATAATAATAATGCTTGTTTTTTAGCTGCAGAAGAAACTCCTGTCACCACATTTACTGTTGAAAGGGAAAACGTTGATGCTGCTGCTGGTAAGTTTGGTCCAGCTGAACGGCCAACAATTCTCTGATCCAGTAAGAATGAATTTGGTGCAAAGAGGTGTGCGTCTGCAGGTGCTGTCTGCGTCTGCAGGTGCTGTGTGCGTCTGCAGGTGCTGTCTGCGTCTGCAGGTACTGTCTGCGTCTGCAGGTACTGTCTGCGTCTGCAGGTGCTGTCCCGGTGCGTGCTGCTTTTGCACAAGCTGCACCACAGTTTGCGCTGGCAGGTTCTGGCCAGGTGTCCCTACAGGCCGCATCTGAAGCATACAAAGTCCTTTGTCGCCTTCTCTGCTCCTCGCTCACCTGGGCTGGCAGGTCTCCCTCTGGTGCATGCGGGCATTCATCACGTTGTCACCTGCTGTGGTCACGTGCATCTTTTCAGTGTCCTCACAGCTCCGTAGCTTTGTTTTAAACTTTGCAAATGACATGGTCTCATCCTGTTGTGTCACATGGATTGCAAATGGTTGGAATGACTCAGGTAGCCCTTTCAGGACCATGGCAACCAGCCGACCATCGCTCAGGGTTTCACCTGCGTTTCTCAAGGCCGTGATCGCTGTTTCAGCGCCGATTATATATTCTGTCACGCTTTCATTGTCCGTTTTTTTCAGTGAAGTCAGTTCAGTATAAAGACTGATGATACGAGGCTTTCCTTTATTTTGGTAGGTGTCTCTCAGGATCTGTAGCGCCTTGCGGCCGTCATCTGCTGCCTCACGCATCACCAGCGACAGGCTCTTGTCATCCAGAAACTGGATCAGTTCAGCACATGCCTCCACATTTTTAGCTGGATCCTCATCGTCATCATCAGGGTCAGGCGCATTCAGAATGGCGTCTTTCAATCCTTGTAGTCGAAGGTGATCCAAGAACTTGGTTTCCCATAGGTCATAGTTCTTCTCATCTCCGTCGAACAGAAGCCGGGACCAGCGGCTTGTATCAGCTGTTCGTCTGCTCACGGTGTCAACTTCCTCACAAAAGTGGAAAACACACTTTATAGTCTCAGGCGTCTCCTGGGCCCAGAACCTGTTAGCAGGTTGGTAACTGCACTGCGGTGCTATGCTGCTGTAACTGGGTGGACTTTTCTGCTCTGCGTTGTGTTCCAGTGAATAAAAGACCACGCTTGGATGCTGAGTCAATATCTTTTAATCTTGGTTAACAGAAAACAAAAATTCACAATGCTGTCCAGAGTTTCTTCTGTGTTTTTCCCCCTCGGCCAGAGCGCGCAGCAGTCTCCGTGCGCATTCTCATTAGCACCTTCCCCCCACAGCATGTAAAGTAACACAAAAATAACGTGATAAAATCAGAAAACTGCACCGTACCTGGTTAACACGAAAAAAAATGTAATTAAATAGAGAGCGCCATACTTTAGTGAGACGGAGTCGGAGATTTTAATGACGGCGTATGAAGATTATACTCCCATCAAAAAAGTAATATGGCTGCATCATCAGCAAAAGAAAGAGTTCCTGCTTGGAGAAAAAGAACAAAGTAAACACACGAGTTTCTATCACACGCTTCACCAAAGCCTCCATCCACCCGTGATCCACTTTCAGGATGTGAACCAACGCTCTTTTAAGGAAAAAAAACAAACAAAACACTTCCGGTGAAGCAGCAGCAACTGGTGATGTGAGGTCGTCAACTGTCAATCAAACTTCAGCTTCAAGGTTGCACTGATGGAGATGAAAGGAGACAGTAGAGCAAGAAGGTGCTGGTTCAAATCCCAGAAAGCACCAGATGGAGGAATAATGGTGATCGACAAAGTGCTGACTGATGTACAGAATAGTGCGATGGAACTGACTTGCTCTCCAAAGCAGAGAAGCGCTGGTTCAATTCCCCGTCTCAGTTTTGTTGTTTTCGTTTTTTGCCGCTCCCTGACAGTCATCAGCTCAAAGGAACAAAGCAACACAGTCCTGCTGCAGACAGATTAGCACAGTGGGAGTGTTTCTGTCCTTGAAGCAGGAGAGCGCAGGTTCAAGTCCCAGTCAGGGACATTGAGGTGTTCATTCGCCTCACAATTCAAGCTGTGGCTAGGAGGAGTCAGGACAACCAGGGAAGGGGGCTCTATCTTTGCCCCCCCTCCCTGAGGAAGGAGGACCAGGAGAAGAGGATCCCAGAAGAAGATGTGCATTTAGATAGATCCATGCAGAATGCAGCTTAGATGTGTGGAGGGTCTGTGTACCATAGATGCAAAACAGGTAGAGCAACACCTGGAGGTGGTGGGCAGTTAGTTGAGGGATGGTGGTGTAAGTAAAACTTTTATTTATAGACTATTAATTTAATTAACAATTTAGTTTTTATATTTCTACAAATAGTTAAAATAGTTAACGAATACGAGCACCAACTTTTAGAGTTAGAAAGCACAAGATTTAGAAAGTATAGTACCATAATGTAGTGTTCGTAGTCGTTGAAGGTACTATCATGATGTAGTTGCAGCTTCTAGGTATTAGACAAAAGCTACACCCTCCCCCCTAATCCCTCCTCCTGTTAATAGTACACAGTCTAGTTGGTTTAGCCCTCCTGTTGGTTCTAGTCTTCTAGGTACCTGTCTCAATACCAGTTAGCTGTAGCTCTAATATCAACCTTCATCATCTATCTTATAGCACAGAAGTTGTTGATCTCCTACCAGACTAAAGATGAAGCCACCCCCCTTCCCAGCATCCCTGACTCTTCCTCACCCCAAGCATGAGTTGTGATGCAACTAGCCAGAACTTGAACCTGCACTCTCCTGCTTCAAGGACAGAGACACTCCCACTGTGCTAATCTGTCTACAGCAGAACTGTGTTGCTTTGTTCCTTTGAGCTGAACACGCTCCACATGTTTCAAAAATCAACAATCAGGTTTAAAGACACAGACCACGACATCTACTTCCTAAGGACCCTTATTTTAACTGGGAATTGAACCAACACATTCTCACTGGAAGCACAGAGACACTGCCACCACACCACTCTATCTGCATCAGAGCAGGGATTCTGGTCCATGAAGGATCTTCACGCAGAATCAGCTTTTATAGCGACGGTTTGTTAACGAGTCGGGAATTGAACCAGTCACTCCCACTGCACTATTTAAAGCACCACACAGGTCCAAAAAAAATGTTCTTTTTCAGTTTTTAAACTAATTTGGATTTTTTACCACATGACAGTTGTTTAACTTACTGGTACATCCTTTTATCCGTAACGTCACACTTGAAATAAAACAAAGTCAAAGAGATTTCATCATTACACAGAACATTCTTCTAATGCTTTATGTCTGCTTTAGCTATAAAAAATGCCCTTATAAACTTACTTTGTAAAAATTTCAAAACATTTAAGGCACGACAAAATGTCAAAAGCTTTTATCAATTTAGTGTCTATCCATCTTCAGAACCAACTGAATCCTTTTCAGGGCCACATAGTTGCTGGAGCCTATCTCAGCTGCTTTTGGGCAAAGGCAGGATACGGCACGAAAAAAAACTCCCTTTTATGTTTTTGCTTTCATGTTGATGCTAAATGTGGGTAATTTTGGAGCCAAAGAATGCGCATTTATTTTTGATGCATATTTATAGGCATTAAGGGATGAATGCATTGTTTTTGTCTATTATTCAGGATATATACGTATTTATTTACCTTCTGTCATGGTATATTTGGGATGCACGAGCAGCATTCCAAGGAAACGGATATCCAATCTGTTTTGGAAACGTTCTGAGGGTATGCACGGATTTCAGGCAGCAACACCAGCTTTACATGTCAAAATGTAAATTGTTTTTGCTATTCTGCTCACAAATATCATAATGAAACACTTTGCTGTTTTTGGAGGTTAACTGTATATATTTCATACTGAAAGCAGTTTAAAAAACATTTTAGTATCCATTTGTTCTCAAATAAAACACTTAAGTTTTACTTCAGTTCAAAGTTTGTTTTTTTACTTGCTGGTATTTGCATTAAATGACATTCCAAGCAACTCCTTTTTTTCCAATTTTATTTGAGATGTATGTACATAATATGCAAAGTTTGCTGAAAAATAAGTAAAAATAAAAACAGAAGAATTTATAAGGATATGAAAATTACAGGCAAAAACATTTGCATTAAAAGAGAAACAATTTTTAGTTTCCTCACAAACCAACAAGGGTTTTGTTTAATTCACACAAAGAATAGAGGATGAACTCCTGAGGACCAGACTGTGTGGACGACCCAGCAGCTCCTCCCTGAAGCTCTTAAATTTTAGTTCAAGTTGGAGACTTGTGTCATAAATAACCGGGAGACAAAAACGATTTTTAGAATGTTCTCTAAAAATTGTGTTAAGAGTAAATGGCCGTCCCTGGTACACATGATGCGCTGTCCCCTAATGGGTTAGTGCGAGGGTCGACAACCTGCGGCTCAGCACCCGCATGCGGCTCTTTAGCGCCGCCCTAGTGGCTCCCTGGAGCATTTTCAAAAATGTTTGAAAATGTAAAAAATAGGGGCAGAGTAATATATTTTTTGTTTTAATATGGTTTATGTAGGAGGAAAAACAAGACAAACATTCTTAATGTTTTCCAATGCTGTAAGAATGTGAAGAATAAAGATTAAATTTCCACATTCATAGCCTGCGACACACGTTTCTACCAGATGGGGAGCGTTCTAAGCAGGTGGATGATGGAAATGAACCCCCGTCAGTTCCGTGCATTGCTTTGTTACAATTCACCCTCCACTCATCAGGGGAACGTCACAACGCCGTTCTACGGCTGGGGCATTAAATATCAAGACAATCTGCTCTCTAACATTACCAAGAAAAAAACTCATTACAGTTTGTTGGTGCTGCTGATCAGTCAGAGGGCCCACAAATTAAATTTCGCTTAGGGCCCCCGGAAGACCAGGGCCGGCCCTGAGTCCACAGGAGAGTCTGTCTGCTGTACATACACATGCAGAGACAAATGCACAAGTGCACGCACACACCTGGATGCGAGAGCGGGGGGTCCTGGGCTGCCAGCTGTAGAGCAGGATGCACACTGAGCTGAGGGGGGAACCAGCACAAACACGTGAGCAAGCAGAGGAAAAATGCTCAAAGCAAAATCGAATCCTCCAGAGATGCAGCCGCGTTTCCCGGAAACAGGAGTCTTCGCATGCGCCGCATGAGGCTCAGAAGAGTCTTCAGGTAGGATGAGGAACAGCACTACAGATGTTGAAACACTGAGGTAATGAAATCCGAACCCCTGCAGTTCCTCTCGTGTCCCTCCCCGTGAGCCTCATCACACCTCCAGCCCACGGGGCCTGCACCTCCCCAAAACCTACGAGGGAGACGCTCATCGCGGCATCCACATTCTCCTCACGCAGCGTCACACGCGAGGTAATCTGTGTGCCTCAAAGTGGTGTTGACTGCTGCAGCACACAGCCTGCCATTCAAAGAGCTGCTGGAGGCGCAGAGACGTGGAGCCACGAGGGGGGGAGGCAATTCAACAAAACAGCGAGGAGGGAGAGCTCTCCGATGGTGCCACAGCCCACTGACCTTTTTCTCCAGCTTACATCAGCAGAGGCTCCCGGACCAGCGACTGCAGGATTAGTGAGGTGTAGTATGCTCCGAAACCAAAAGAAAACTGCACGGATGTGATTTGATGCTGCATATCAGGGAAACAGGACGAGATCTTAGCCGTCTTCTTTTTTTCTGATCCACAAAGAGCTTTTCATTTGGCTTCCTGTGGCCAGTCACCGTGTGGACAACCCCATGAATTACTGAGGACCATCATCTGTCCCGACCCAACCCAAGACATAGCAGAACCTAGAACAAATGTGAAGGCCTGCCTGGATTATTAACGGAACCAAGAGAAGAAAAGATTTGGGGAGCAGAGCAAAAAAAAACGTACTTTTAAAACCTAACTGGTTCTGAATAAATGTGTGAATATAGCTAATAAAATACCTCAGATTTTTAATGCGTTTTGGCCATAAACATGCATGATCAACATCTAAAGATGACTCAGCAACCTGTGCGACTTCTATGACGTCGACCTCATGGAGCTGCAGAACGAAGATGTACATGCATGTTTGTGGCTTTCCACAATGTCTAACAGACTTTTCAGTCAGACAACTCTTGCAGAAGAATATTTATTTCACAACATCTTTAGGTTTTCACAACATCTTTAGGTTGGCATTCACAACTTGATTCACAACTTCGTTTTGGCATAAGGCTCCGTTCAATTCCTTGGGATAATTCTTTTTTCCTTACACTTTCGGGTAACAAAACCCCAGTAACGGAGCCCACAGGTGGAAGCCGGGGAGGAGGGAGGGGCGAAGAATGAGCGCTGAAGGTAAGAGAGAATGAACAATTGTACACCTGACTTAAATAGGACGCTGAGCAGGTGAGTTAATTGACTGACCCGCCCTATAGGGGAGTAAACTGTAATTCTGCAGAGAGTGTCTGCCCGAAAATGCGACGAGTCGCTATTTAATTTTAATGACCACAACTTTTCCCACTTCTTTCACATATATTCACAAATGAGCAATTTTTATCATTGCAAAATGCACAAAATGTATACGTATGTATGACTGTGACACGGCCTTAACAAAAAATAAAACATGTTCAATTCCTTTTTTTTTGTATATACAGAATTCTGCTGTAACATTTGTTTGGTGAATAGAATTAAAGGGTAATGTCTTCGTTCCAGCTTTTTTCCAAACACAAAAATCTTCCGACAGAAAAGTTCAATCTTGTTATTCACAAAACTGTTTTTACATAAACAAATAACTCCATCTACCTGAAATAATAAAGGGATTTTTCCCCCTTATTACCAAAAAGTGGTCCACTTTAGCAATTCAAAGCTGTAGTTTTGTATTAGCAGAAACCTCTCCATCTGGGAAGCTCTGCTGTGGTCAAGCGCATGTGACTTGTGTGTTTGTATACAGCTTGGAGGGTGGAGGCATTCCTTCCCGCTTCACTCTGACAGGTGGGGATTCTTAATGAACCTAAGCGGGACCACATCGCAGTGCGTCGTCCTCTGGATGCTGATGCCAAAGCCTCAAAGCAGAAACAAATACACACCGATGCACCCCTGCCTCCCCACACGTGTCTGCGCTCATGCTGGATGAATACAAAGAAGCAGCTAGCTGAAAATGTGCACATAGGAGGTAATTGCCTGCCAGGTGGTGACACCAACATCCCTCAATCCTGTGGTGATCAATCTTTAAGAGAAAAGGTAAACAATGCTGTGCCTCTGTCCTTTAAATCAGTCTTTCTGCCCTTGTTAAGATGAACAACTCCTCCAGCAGAATGAATGGAGAAAAACGATACAAATCGGCGTGCAGAGATATTTCCCAACTAAACTCAGAACTGTGTTTTTAATCTATAACAACCACCTTCCTTCTGCAGCAGCTCCTTCATGTCAGAATGGAGACAACCTGCTAGAAATATGATGAAGAGCTGCAGCGTTAATTAGACACCGCAGACCGAATGAGTGAACGGCTTCTCCGTGCATGCCACTCTGGGTGCTTGTACAGCCATGCATTTGCACAAGAGTTATGATATGGGCTTGTATACATGTAACCATCAATATCACAGAGTGTGTGTTTGCAAGAGACGAGAATGTCGAAAGGAAAGCCTGGCTGCAGTAAACACACTGCTGAAGCCTCATTACAGCGGCTCTGTCCTCGCCGCGGCGTGCTGCTCCAGGAACGGGGCTTCAGTTCCAGCCATATCAGCCATGCAGGAACAAGCTAATTAGTGGCTACCGCTCATTACAGGCAGGCGGCGCTTCTCCAACGCATCATCTGCAGCCTGTCAGAATGCATACACTCCACAGCTCCACACAGACTCAGACTGTAAGAGACGAAGCAACGCTTTTTGCACCATGGAAGGTTTCAGCCACATTTACTGCAAATTCATCCCACTGGCAGCCATGAGTTTTAATGACTTCAGTTGAATCCGAGACAGAAGTTTTTGTTTTCAAAAGGTCACGAGGTTTCTTTACCAGTTTAATGACAAACTTTCCTTAAAAAAGAATTCAGGCCTCACTGTTGTAGTTGATAAAAATAGAAAATTTACCATATAGTGTGCCACATGAATGCAGAAGTTTTGTCTGTAAACTTTGGTTGATGTCGACTTTGGCTGCTTGAGGAAGAGTTCTGCCACTTTATTTTCCATTAGAGACCAAAGAAGGGGTCCTCTTTAGCCAAAGCACCTAAGAAATGTATTTAATTAAATTAGTCAAGACTTTAAAGTCTCACTCTGATCATTTTTTGATGTATTGTCAAAGCGCTCCAAGTGGTCTTTTAACTATGACCATGTTGTTTTAAGCCAAAATGCAAAACCTGTGTCGTTTTCTTGGAGATAGTTTCTGCAAAGCGGCAGGAGTTCAATAGAAATTCCCCTCTGAATTGTGGGCCGGACCAGTGGAGAGGAAGTAAGATGGCCCTCTCTTCCCATCGTCCATTTGTTTACACTCTCTCCCGCGAGCTTACATCCCCTCACAACCCCAATCTAACGTCACTGGTACCATAAAAATGGTGAGCGATATTGGAGCTGTACAGTTTAGATCCAGATTTCAGCTCTGACGAGGAAAAAAAAGACGTGCACGGATCTAATTGTCTGCAAGTGGATGCATCGGAATGGAGCGGAGCATGGACCTTGTGGCCCATCGGGCATATTTTCTATGTTACAAACGGCATTTTTTCGTCCCAACGATTCGACTAATGAAATACACAGAAATAGAATTTTGGATGTTCTTTATAGATGTCCTCCATCAGAGACAAATGCCGTTCAATTGAACATGTTTAAAACTCCATTGTCATTGGAGTAGGTCTTTAATTATTGCAAACTTGGGCTGCAAAGTTTAACCTCTTCCTCACAGAGTTCGTGTCATCCATCAGTCCAAGAAAATGTGTCAGTTGGTGGATTGCCTCTCTTTAAATTTGTTCTTTTACAACCTTGATTACAACATTTCCTTCATCAGTCGACAGGATTTTGGCTATCAAAGGCAACAGTCCCACCTCTCAGGAGGAGGTGCTGTGTGTAGATTCATTGTTTGGTAATCTGAATTTCCTGCGGGAATATTTGTTTAACCCACATTAGAATCCTCCTGTAATTCAACAAACGTCAACCTTTTTTTTTGTTTGTTTTGGTCTTCTAAAAGCTTTAAGGCAGCTCAAACTGCTTTTAGTGCATCACCTGTTTCTTGTGTGGGACAAAGGTCCTCAAGGGATGCCTCAAACTATAATTGGTTATTAAATCCTGTTTAAACCGCCCTGCCAGGCCTAAATGGGTTTTTTAAAGAGCTCATAAGATGAGGGTTGAATATCTGTTCCCTGATTCTACTGAAATAAGCAGACTTTTATTTTTAAAGCTTTACAAACAAATCTGTCCATTTTACCCCAGATGTCATCTTCTGTCCAAAAATGTTTTGTTTTTTGTTTTTTACAGCAGTCAGCTCTGATTGGTCTAAAGTTGTTGAGTGAAATGTGTCACGTGACTTTTTTTTTAGGAAATTTCCCTCGTGTCCATCTGGAAAAGAGGCATTAAAAAAGGTAAATTTACTAAAAAGGGATCTCTGAGTTTCCTGTGTTTGAGATATATTTAGCTGTGAGTTTGTGAATCTATATTTAGTAGGTTCTAGCGCAGCAATTTTTCAGCAGATTTGGTGACATTTACCGTGACAATGAAAATCTGAATTGGTTTAGTTTGAACTGATGTTAAAGGAAAAAATAACTAAAATGACATGTTTAACACTGCAAAAACACAACTTCTCACTAAGTATTTTAGTCTAGGTTCTTGTAGATATCGTGAAATAAGACAAAACTAACTTACTTGAATATCTTGAGTCACCTTCCCTGCAAAACAACTTTTTTTACGCAATATTCAAAAATAAAACGATAATAAAACTTTACTTTTTTAAATTTCTGATTTTAGTTGTATTTGTAAATAGTTTTTCTTATAAACATCAAGATTGCTTAATTGGAAATTATAATTTGACTCATGATTAACATATCACTTTTAAGAAAAATGTATCTTTAATGTGTAATTCTAGTCTTATTTTAAGATTATCATGGTCCATAAACAGTTGGAGCATCTAAAATGTGATGTTTTTTGGAAAAAGAGTGCATTTTTCAGACCTACTTTGAAGATGTAAAACTTTATTTGGAGCAGTACATGCTTATTTTAAAGCAAATTATCTCCACTTACTAAAGCGGTATTTCTAAATGAATGTTCTAGAAAATTTCTAGATTTGTTTTTATCTTAAAACGGCAGGACGTCACAAGTTATTGTTTTTTTTTATTTAAAAAATATCGTGAGGCAAATTCTTTTAGTTTAACTGGCAGAGTTTTTAACATTTTGTATTCTGTATTTTTTAACTTGTTTTTATATTAGTCTCTCACAACAGGCTAAATATCCTGCTTGCATGTCGGCTGCATTAACACTGTAAAATCATTTCAGCATTTTGGTCATGTTCCTGCAACTACGATGACAGTTATCATTTTCCAATCATTTAGACTTGAACATTTTTATTTTAAATTAATTTTCTTTTTGGTTCAGTTGGTAAACACAGACCAACCATGTTCATTTATTTACAAGTCACATAACAAACCAAGCTCCTGAATGAACAAAAAAAAATCATTAAACTCAGAAGACAAAAGTATTTGACTGTATCTAAATAAAAAAATGTAAATGTTTCATTTGTGAGAGCTGCGTGGGCTTGGATGCATCTGCACACACTCCACCGTGTCCATATGTTAAACAGAAGGAAGCATGCAGTCCTGAGCATGAAGGCAATTCTTCACACAGGTTACATCCACCATAATGATGTGCACAGATAAGAAGATAATAAGTGGGAGACTTTGGATAATAGCATAGCCAGTATGCTTCACACACTGTTGCTCTGTTGATGAATGGCACAGGTCCCCCTGCTCCTCTGCAGATCCTCTCTTTTGCCTTCATTTCTCTGCAGCTTTCACCTGTGTCCAGAAAATCCCTATTTATTCATCAGAAGGAGTTTTTTTTTTAACGCTGACACAGCCATGCAGAAGCAGACAACGTGCACTCCTCAAGACAGATGTACGCAAATACATATGGACCTCTAACAACTCACCTGTTGGAGCTGGCAGATGGTTCTGCCCTGGAGAGCCAGTGATAACAGAACAATGGCCAATTAAGGAGAAACAGAGGAGCTTTCGGGCCAAAGCGGTTTACAGCAAGATTCAGTCAATTAGTCAAACTTCCCATTAGGAGAAGGATCACAGACATGTTTTTGATTGCTCCCTGTTATCTGCATTACAAAAGCTTAGACTGCTGCAATACAGCATAAGTACCAGGAAGTACGGTGGCCCTGAAGTGCAAATCAATAAAACAAATCACTCGATACAAAACCGTTTTAAAGATCACAACGACAAAAAAAACAATGGCAAAGCACTCGTTAAAATACAGCATTACATTTGAGAAAACTAAACAAAATTGATTTTCCAGAAAATAAAATGGAATGTATAAAAGTGAAAAAGAAAAAAAAAATCAGAAAACAAAGTGAAATGTGTAAAAAACGAAACACAACCAGACACTGGAAAAGGTTGCTATATGGGACATCCCTGATTGGATGATGATGTCCAGAATCGCTTCCAGCCAAATGACGTCCAGATTAATTGATAGACAAACGTCATCGTCCAATCAGCGATGTCCCTCAGTACCTAGCTTTCCTGGTTTCTCGTTGTGTTTTGTTTTGATTTCCAAAATATTTTTGCGTTTTTGCAGAAACCGGAAGTGAAGCGTTCACGTCAACTACTGAATCAGTTGCCACCGGCAATTACAGAGGTCACGCTCTTGGAGAATTTTAAAACAGTTCCTCCATTTTAGCGTTTTAGCATCCGCCTAGCCCTGGTTTTAATCTCTTTTAAATTGGTTTTTACGCTTTTTATTCTTTTTTATTTTTGTTTTTGCAATGTTTTAACTTGCTCATATACTTTTTATTTTTTCTATTTTTGTCTCTACGATCCAAAATTTGGTTTTAAGCTTTTAAGACTTGTTTGATTTGCTCTCCATGTGTGCAGCACTTTGGGCCTCCTTGTGGAAGGTGCTTTATAGATAAATAAATTAGGATGATCATGATGATGATGGTCAAAATACCACACTAACTACTTCCGGTGTTGGTACCATAACTGTTCGGCATGGAACTTTCAGTCCTTTTAACTAAAGGTAACGTCACACTACTTGGACAAACTACGTAGCGTGGAGATCTGCTCGAGATCTACATATTTTCATTTCACGTTCCCTTTTGTAACCTAAAGTTATTTTCCCTCATAAATTGTGCCTGTCAATTTTCTTAGTAATTTTTATAAAGACATTTTGCCACAATTCGCTTGTTATTCCAGTTTAGATTCAGCCGTGGCTGAATATGTTGTCAGCACGGCTAAATGTTGTTCTTCCGGGTCCATTCTGCAAACAATAAAGCACTGGGCGCACGGATTAAAAGAACTATAAGCAAACATGCATTCAATAATAATCATAACAATAATAAAGGCACGTTTAGAAGACAATGTCGCTTTATGTCGGAGCTCTGTTTGTTTACAACAGACTTCATAATATCTTCTTCTATGGTAGTATCGTAATTTGTCCAGACCAATCACTATCTGACACGTCATTGGACCAACGGACAGCCAATCACATAATATGACGTCAGCATGAGTCCCAGGACCCCGAACGGAAGTTCCAGGCCGAACGGTTATGGTACCTACACCGGGTGACCCTTGTGTATCAGGCAAAATATTGCAAATTGCTGCTTTTCGATTTAAAGCGTACATAACAAAAATTAGAAAATGTGTTTTGTTTTTCTGCAGCAGTTTAGAAGTTGATCATCAAATAAAGCTGTTGTTTTGGTTGTTGTTTCATTTTTAATTTTAAGTCGAAAAAAAACGATTGATTGGGAACCTACCCCAGCGACTGTTGGGCGAAGGCGGGGTTTACCCTGGACAGGTCAGCGGTCCGCTGAAGGGCTGTCTGTGGCATCCACATTTTCTGGACCGAGCCTTTTTGTCGGCCAGATGAGAGTTTGTGTGGCGTTCAGATGTTCTTCCATTGGATGCACAGGTTTTGTGCAGGCACTCCAGCTCCCTCCCACAGCCCAAACTCATGCTTCATTGGTGTGATTTATGTCAAATCTGGAAAATCTAGAAACAGGGACTTAGCAGCTGCTCTAAACACCACAGGAGAAGAGAAAACGACAAAAAATAGACGATTACATAATTAAGAAAAAATACATAATGGAGCCGTACAGAAGCGGGAGTCATTCTGAGTGGGAGTGGGATTCATACTACGATAAGCATGAAAGGATTATTTTTTAAACTTTGATCCAAGAGCAGGATGGGCCAGGAAAACTACTCTCTGTGGGAGACAGAAGTGAAAATCCATTCCTGTGTCATCCTCTACCGTTCAGCCCTACACTCACATTTCTTCTAGGACTTCATTTCACAGCATTTAAATCAGGTTCTGGTTGGGGGGGAGGGGGGGGGGGTCCATCTCAAATAAGTGACCACCTCCCAGGGATTCTGCCCCTCATTTGCTGCACACACACACTAACTTCAGACAAGCTTTTTTGTTTGGCAGATGGACTCACATTTGAAATAGAATAACATTTTGACTCAAAGGATTTCATTTTTGTCAACGTGTGTAGATCACACTACTGATAAAAAGCCCAAATAGATATACTTCCACCTTTCTTTAAAATAATAACCGTGGGATTGGATGGAATAATTTTCATTTTGGTGTTGGTAATAGAGTGGACCCTCGTTATATCGCTCTTCAGTCTCGCCGTTTTGTGGATTTATTTCAGTGGACTTTAGTATGTATTTTTCTTTTTACACCGCAGTGTTCTGCATTGTGATTGGCTGTAGACTTTGTCGATCATTTCGTGCCTCCTGTACGTGAATCTTGCCAAATCTACATAAATGTTTGATTCAAGCAGATTCTTTTTTATTTAATTCTAATAATCTTGGATTATTTTTCTACAAAGCTTTTAACTTTGAGTTTAAACGAGAAAAAAATGTGCAAAAACCTTCGTGTCTGTCTAAGTGTAGAAAGTGTGCAGTGAGGAGTTTTACAGCCTTAAAACATCTATAATCCTACTTCAAAGATTTCATCTATTATTGGTTATTTGTAAGGAATAATGCCAGAAATTGACGGACGACGCGGAGGCCGGAACCAACCAATGTGTTGCGGTAGTCCTCTAGTTGGTTGATGAGGACGTGGGTTACAAAAACGTGGTTTGGAAAATGAATTCACTACTTTCAAAGTTATTAAAAGGTTGGAAGGGATAATGCCTGATGAGGTATGCATTATCAGAAACAAACGGAACGGGGAAGCAACCGTCCTCTGCTTCATGTTGGATGATCCACGCCTCCGCGTTGTTTGTTGTGTAAGGGATAACAGCCGACTAAGTGTGCATTGTCAGAAATTAACGCACGCCGTAGAAGCCTGAACCATCCGACGTGAAGCGGAGGACGGTGAATTTCTGATAATGCACACTTCAAGGGCCACTATCCCCCTTATGGTCACTTACAAAAGAAATAAAAGTCAGTTTTTAATACTTTATCCTTGCTATTTTTTCGATTTAGATCGCTTTTATCACAAAAAGTGGACTACTTATTATGTGGTGCTGCGCTTTGTCGTGGTAACATGACAGCGCGCTGAGTCGGTTATAACCTTGAATGAGGCGGCAAGGAAAGCGATGTCTCTGCTGATGGTCACGATGGGTTCAGCATCAGTTCAGGGAGAAAGTTCACCTCTTACCGCTTGTTTTTGTCCAGATGATGAAGCAAAAGGTTGTTTTAAAGAAGCCAGCGCATTGATACAGAACATTTAAGCTAGGTGACCGGAACTTCTTTTTAATCCACACACAATCAACCATTCACCCGGACCACAGTATAAATGGAACATAACCCCCGTAATAAATGAGGGAGCACTGTAATATAATTTTTGACTGAACTGGCTATCAAATATTAATAAAAAAATGTTGTTATCCAAATAATTAAAAGATAAGACAAACAACTAAAAAGGCGTTTTGATAAAAAAAGGGGAATTTTTGCCTTTAAGGTGATTCCAGTGACTGAACTCAACGCATGACTGAAAGTGGTTAAATCGCCAAACCTGAAGGTTTTCAATCCAAACGCTGTAAAGATTCTTCTTTTCAGATCTACAGGTTCTCGCAGTGACAGCTGGGCTCAGGCTCAAACGAGAAGTAAAGAAAAAGTTGATTCTTTTTTGTCACATAACCTGGCAACAGCAACCATGGCAACCCACTGCAACCAGCGTCTTTGCATCCAAAGGCCTGTTACAAAGGAGTATCTGCATGTGTGAGCATGCATGACAAGAGATGGTGCCAGTTTGTTGGTGGGTGGCAACACAAATTCTGCTGTGCACCCGAGTGTTTCTGTGCACGTCTACGTGTGCATCTCTTTAAGGAGAGACGAGAAATTAGACTAATTCTGTTTCCATTCACTCTTTGATAACAAAGAGCTATTGCCAGAAGAAAGCAGAAGATCAACGTATGACAGCTTCTTTATGTTCTTTTGTGGGTTTCAAAGATGTGGAGCCAGTTTGCTTTCCGTACGTTTCTTCTTAAACAACGTGGCGTGTTATTGTTGATGTGCTTACGTTCGTCAGAGAAACAAATGGATGACAGAAGTCAACAGCTCAAATCAGTTGAAAATGCTTGAAAATGGCAGAAATCTCTGAATTAAAAGCGAAAAATGAGATCCAAAAGAATAAATCCCATTTGGGGCAGAAAGATTTCCAAGAAGCTCTCGATGACTCCAGAAAAAATGATGTTATTTCACAGCTAATGGGGTTCGGAGGAGTTCCAAGTAGCTAATTTATGGAGGCAGAAAGTGACCCTTTATTGTTACAGGGCAAACTAGCACTGAATAATAGAGACACATCTGTGACTGTGAACTCACACATCTCCATGATGAGATGTGTGAACGTGGGCATCACCTGTAAGTGTTTGCATACTTGTGGGTGTGTGGGATTTGCCCGCACGTTAATAGAGCGGGGAGGAGGCAGCATTTGTTAAGCAGCGGGAAGAGATGGTTTGGATCGTCTTTGCCTGGCGGCGTGCCGAACATCTGCCGGCCCGTGTTGTAGCTCCACTGTGATATCAGGGTGGCACAGCCCATGATGGATTACAGTCATTGCACAGGTACCCATGCACAACTAATGTGCATATAAGCAGGTGTTAACCGCCACAGAGCTGTGTATGTTTACATGCTGTGCGTGTGCAATGGAGGGAATTCAGTGTTTGCATTGAGGTGGAAAAACGTTGAAGTTGTTGTGGTATGAATGCAAATAAAAATGAATGGGTTCTACGTTGCACGATAATATTTTTAGACTCTTCATTTTTATTTCTGTTCCACACTTTTCATTGCACAGGTAGTTTTATTATTTCAAGTGAAGGGAGGAGAAATCCAAATTGTGGGTCTTTACGGGGCACTTAAACTCATATCCAAGACAAAACAAGACAAAAAAAATTAGTAGAAGGTGTGTCGTAACACAAACTTTAAACAATAAAATAGCAGCAAAGCTTCTTGAACTGAAAATTCCTAAACTGAGTTTAGTCCTACGGGGTCCAGATGACCCCACCCTTACATTGACGTGTTCTCCCTACCATGACAAAGGTGGATAAAGGTGGAAAGAGTTCATGTAATCCATGGACACCAGTGAAGATCACAAATCATTGAAGAAAAAAGGTTCAGAGCACTGTCTAGTGGGTCTAGATGACCCAACTCCTAATGTTAAAGTGCCCAGGATAGCACAAGGGTTGAACACAAACTGACAGACTGCTTTACGTGAACTAGCAGATCTCTCCAAATTCTGGAGTCACCACTGAAAAAGTTTGGTCGCCTTTTCTTCTAAACTGATGTCAGAGAGGATAACGGCCCCAACCCACCAGAGGCTTCTAATAAAAATACAATCCATCAGAAAGGTTCCCCTGGCTCATAGATCGGCTGTTGTTTTGCATGCAGTCACACACCTTAAATACTTCTCACAAAAGACTTGCTCAAGTTGCACCGAAAGGACTTCAGAAATGCAGCAGTGGGAACACACAGGACAGATTGCTTTAAATCCACGTAATCTATTCGTGGGACTGAGTTTTTAGTCTTGGTAGATCACAGGAAAAAATAACAAGAATTCTGTGTAGAAAAGTAATAATAAAAACGACTTTCACATTCCACAGGAGACGATTCTGGCACTTTGAAGAAGAAAAAAGGATCCGACTTCATAAAGCACACACACCTCCCCCTTTTTTTAAAATCACAATAATTGAACGAATTTCAAAAGTTGAAGAATTTTAGAAGCTGATTTGCATAACATGCATCCTTTAGAACCTCTCACAAAAAGAAGAAAAGGCTGATTTGAAACAAACACAAAAATAAAAAAACAACTAAATAAATATCGTTGGAAATCGGAAATCGTTACCATTCAATATCCAAAAACAGTTCTTAGAAAGTGAAAGGATGAAGGAACTTCAAGATCAAACTGATAAGAACCACAAAGAAAAGTTTCTGTGTGTCGGTGTGTGGCACTAAACTTTGGAACGGTTTAAGTTTAAAAAATGTTCAAATATTCATGATAGGGTATAACGAAACTCTGATTTCAGGATATGAAGATAAGAGGATTTAAGGAACAACAGGTGTTTGAATAATTTCAAATACATGTGTGAACTTGATTGTGGTGAAATAATCAAAGCTCTTTTAATTACAACCAATGAGTGTTACATTGTAATGTGCAATAATGATTACTGAAAGGTTTGAATTACAATCAATAAGCTATTGATTTTGTTTACTTGATCTGCAATGTGTAGCAATAATTACTGGTTTAATGTTATCATGTGTTCTGATGATAATCAATTATTATTACATATCGGTACCGCTACTGTTTACTGAAATCATGAATGAATGTTTTCTGAAAATCATCAATCATTATAGGCACTGGATTTTGTTACTTGAAGAGAATCTATCTGATCAGAACCGGATTTAAAACACTGTAAAACTATAGAATGAATGAACTCAGTAGGGGTGGGATTATATAAGCTTGCTTCTTCCCACTCCTTTTCAAGCAATAAATCAAACTCTACTTATACCTCAGTTAATGATCTCTGTATTTAATTAAATGTGATTTAAGTGACGTCTTTGTTTTGTTTTATTTTCTGTCTCTTCAATATATGCATTTCATCATTTCTGTAATGAGTTTGATAAATATGTGTAAATTCTTTATTGCTTTGACAACAATGCTTGAAATAAATCAATAAATCAATCAAATCAAAATACATTTGCTTACAGATACAATTAAGAAATATCTAATTCATCAGAAAATGAAAGGCATGGGTTCAATGAAAACAGGAGTGGCTCTAGAACTGAACTTTGCGTAACTCTATCCTGAATTGGGGTTAGCAGAGGAAAAAGGAAACAGATGTACCGGAGCACTGGGAGCTCATCTGTTGGCTGAATGGGCTCCAAAGCTTATTTGGTTGTCCGCCATGATCGTTCAAAGAGCCAATTTGATAAAAAATGGTGATTATTGAAAGTTAAGCTCAAAATTGCATTTCTGAGTATGTCTTAAATCATATAATTGTGAATCAGGAGCAGACGATTCACATGTCACAGATGCGAACAACATTGCTTTGTAGAAAATATTCTGGGCGGGCCATTCTGTTCAATGTACGTCTTGATTTTTCTCGTCCGAGTTGGAATCTGGCTCAAAACTGTTTGGATTATGCTAGTTTGGGGCTGTTAGAGGCTGTAAGCTAGTGGGAGAGCGCGTAAACAGAGAGCTTTCAGCAACAGGAAGGGAAAGAGGGGCGGGGTTGCTCCACACCAACGGTCCTGGCTCAGGGGCAAATTTAATATAATCTTTTGCTTTTATTTTTTTTGCCTTATTGAAATAAAATAATTTAATTTAAAATGTTTTTTACAAAAAGCCACAGTTGTTTTAACGCTGATGGAAACTTCATTTACTGTAATTCCAATCTTACTAGCTGTTTGATGACACATAGAGTTGGTTTAATCCAGCAGTATTTTGCTTTTTCTTTTAGATATCCCATTTACTGCTGATTTACTGGAGGAAAACCAGAAAAAAACCCTCAAGAACTCACTCGGTTAATCCGTTTATTTAACCTTCTTGTTGTTTTGTTAGAGGTTACGCTTTCCATGCGTTTACTTGTGTATGTAAGGTCATGGCAGAGGACTGTTTTGTGTCTGTTTGTGTTTAATATGTCCACCATCCAAAGCTGCATATTTACCTACGTGTGCATTCATGCGCGTCTTCCCATCAGGTGTTACATACAATGCAGGAAGCTTTACAGGTCAACTGACAGCTGGAGCTTTTGCTCACAGATTTCTGCTGTTTGACTGGTTCGCCCAACACCTTTGCTTTGCCTTTATTTGACAGAAATTGCCCAACTGACAATTTTAGTGTCTATGGAAATGCACATTTCCCATTCAGTCCTGCCAAGGCAATGCACGGCTCACACGGCAGTGAAGGAATTGCGTCAAAAATCCTTCAGGGATGGGGAGGTGAATAGAAAGGCTGTGCAGAGACGGCTTCCTCTCCTCAAGCTTGTGCTCAAAAAAATCTTTTCAGCAATAATAATGTGATACATCTTGAAGTATGCTTCATTTTTGCATAGTAGCAGTGTGTATTCATGTCTGACGTGCTTGAATGAACGAGTAAATTACTGCAGGAAATTTTCCATCAAATAATTACCGATGAATAAAGACAAAAATGGGGAGCTGCAAGGGTGATTCTTTCCAAAAGAGGGGGCACTTTGCCACCAGCACTGACATTGAATTTCCCTCCAGGT